>NW_028122973.1:0-189475 GCF_965194805.1 Balaenoptera borealis
GTGAAAAGCAGCTAAACCCCATTATAAAAATAAATTACTTTGAAAAACCCATGAAACAAAAACAGTGAAAGAGAGAGAAATTCTTACACAATGCGTTCAGGGGCTGTGATGCAACCTGGATTGTCCATTTCTAGACCCACAGCTGGATGAGACATAAGGGTGGACACTCTTGGGGCTGAGAGGTTTGGTGAGGTTGGGTGAGCAAACGCAGACCCTTTAAAGTAATACTGCGTGGTACCCATCGCATGGGTCCCAAATCTCCAGGTTCAAGGGCATCTTCCTACATCGAAAACATGCATGAGAAAACAAAAAGATGGTACACCATGTGATGGGGAAAGGTTTCTAAAACGCACCTCATTTCTCTTCTCCTTGTGCCCGGGTTAGCCATTCCAGCTGCTTTACTAACAATCTCCCTACTTGGAGCATCAGCACCTTTAACCTCCTGTTCCGTACAGGTTGCAATTTGTCCTGAGGATGAACGGGTAGACGGGGAACCAGTGAGAGACTAGCTCTTGGTGTTGGGACAGGCACAGGTCACTCTATTTTCCCATCAGGAAGAAGAATTAACCACAGGCTCATCCTCCCCCCCGGAACCAGAACAGGGCCTGAAGCCATCCTGCGCTTTTGCGGCCAGCTCCCAAAAAAGCGAGTTGTACAATGGAGCTTCAGGGCACTGCAATTCACAAACCTGCAGAGTTATAAATGATAACTCTCGTCCACAAATATATTGAGGGAAGGCAAAGAAGAGGATTTGAAATCAAGGCAGAAATGCAGGAAACAGATTTCAGGAGGTAGATTCGAATCACCTTTAAAGCACATGAAAAGCGGCAAAACGTTGACAATGATGCCCTTGGCCAACAAGGGCGTATGCGTTTTTTCCTGAATATATTCAGGAAAAAACGCATACGCCCTTTTTGGCCAACCAAGCAAACTGGAAAGGCAAATCAGGGCTACAAAGAAGACTCGCTACCCATCGGTCAAAAGGGCCATGCTGAAAAAAGTCTCAAAACCAGAAATGCAGGACAGGCCATGGAGAAATGGGAGCCTTGCTACACTGATGGGCGGGATGTAAATTGCCAACAGCCACTCTGGAGAAGTGTACGGTGTGTCCTGAAACATCTAAAAAACACAGCTTAGAGAGCTTAGGGCACTTCCACTCATGGGGGTATAAATTGGGAAAATGAAAAATCAGCAAGACACAAGCACCCCAAAGTTTAGGGCTGCTCTGTTGACAAGGACCTCCACTTCATTCCACCTTCAATATCCCAGGAGGGAGAAAAATGGATAAAGAAGTTGTGGTCCTTATGTACAATGGAATATCACTCAGCCATGAAATCAATGTCATAAGGCTAATAGCAGCATGATGAGTGGATTTAGGTACGACGATTCTAAGTGAAATAAGTCACACAGAAAAGGACACTTCTCATAAGGTATCACTTATAGAGGGAATGTAAAAACCGTTACACTTGAACTGAATTACAAAACAGAACAGAGTCACACATGCAGAAATCACACTATGGCTGCTTAACGGGAAAGGTGAGGTGGGGTGATACATAAAACAAGGGTTTCAAATTAGCTCAGATACCGTTCCATAAACCCAATATGTAATAGACAAGACCTACTCCTTGCTCAGAGAACTGGACTCAACACGCCCTATTCACCGCACAAGAATATATCTGACTAGTAATAATCTTAAAACCTATGTATTGATATCTCTCTGTTAGTGTGTCAAGTGGGTGTAAAGCGGCATAAACACAGCAGTGAAAAGCAGCTAAACCCCATTACAAAAATAAATTACTTTGAAAAACCCATGAAACAAAGACAGTGAAAGAGAGAGAAATTCTTACACAATGCGTTCAGGGGCTGTGATGCAACCTGGATTGACCATATCTAGACCCACAGCTGGATGAGACATAAGGGTGGACACTCTTGGGGCTGAGAGGTTTGGTGAGGTTGGGTGAGCAAACGCAGACCCTTTAAAGTAATACTGCGTGGTACCCATCGCATGGGTCCCAAATCTCCAGGTTCAAGGGCATCTTCCTACATCGAAAACATGCATGAGAAAACAAAAAGATGGTACACCATGTGATGGGGAAAGGTTTCTAAAACGCACCTCATTTCTCTTCTCCTTGTGCCCGGGTTCGCCATTCCAGCCGCTTTACTAACAATCTCCCTACTTGGAGCATCAGCACCTTTAACCTCCTGTTCCGTACAGGTTGCAATTTGTCCTGAGGATGAACGGGTAGACGGGGAACCAGTGAGAGACTAGCTCTTGGTGTTGGGACAGGCACAGGTCACTCTATTTTCCCATCAGGAAGAAGAATTAACCACAGGCTCATCCTCCCCCCCGGAACCAGAACAGGGCCTGAAGCCATCCTGCGCTTTTGCGGCCAGCTCCCAAAAAAGCGAGTTGTACAATGGAGCTTCAGGGCACTGCAATTCACAAACCTGCAGAGTTATAAATGATAACTCTCGTCCACAAATATATTGAGGGAAGGCAAAGAGGATTTGAAATCAAGGCAGAAATGCAGGAAACAGATTTCAGGAGGTAGATTCGAATCGCCTTTAAAGCACATGAAAAGCGGCAAAACGTTGACAATGATGCCCTTGGCCAAAAAGGGCGTATGCGTTTTTTCCTGAATATATTCAGGAAAAAACGCATACGCCCTTTTTGGCCAACCAAGCAACCTGGAAAGGCAAATCAGGGCTACAAAGAAGACTCGCTACCCATCGGTCAAAAGGGCCATGCTGAAAAAAGTCTCAAAACCAGAAATGCAGGACAGGCCATGGAGAAATGGGAGCCTTGCTACACTGATGGGCGGGATGTAAATTGCCAACAGCCACTCTGGAGAAGTGTACGGTGTGTCCTGAAACATCTAAAAAACACAGCTTAGAGAGCATAGGGCACTTCCACTCATGGGGGTATAAATTGGGAAAATGAAAAATCAGCAAGACACAAGCACCCCAAAGTTTAGGGCTGCTCTGTTGACAAGGACCTCCACTTCATTCCACCTTCAATATCCCAGGAGGGAGAAAAATGGATTAAGAAGTTGTGGTCCTTATGTACAATGGAATATCACTCAGCCATGAAATCAATGTCATAAGGCTAATAGCAGCATGATGAGTGGATTTACGTACGACGATTCTAAGTGAAATAAGTCACACAGAAAAGGACACTTCTCATAAGGTATCACTTATAGAGGGACAGTAAAAACCGTTACACTTGAACTGAATTACAAAACAGAACAGAGTCACACATGCAGAAAACACACTATGGCTGCTTAACGGGAAAGGTGAGGTGGGGTGATACATAAAACAAGGGTTTCAAATTAGCTCAGATACCGTTCCATAAACCCAATATGTAATAGACAAGACCTACTCCTTGCTCAGAGAACTGGACTCAACACGCCCTATTCACCGCACAAGAATATATCTGACTAGTAATAATCTTAAAACCTATGTATTGATATCTCTCTGTTAGTGTGTCAAGTGGGTGTAAAGCGGCATAAACACAGCAGTGAAAAGCAGCTAAACCCCATTATAAAAATAAATTACTTTGAAAAACCCATGAAACAAAGACAGTGAAAGAGAGAGAAATTCTTACACAATGCGTTCAGGGGCTGTGATGCAACCTGGATTGACCATATCTAGACCCACAGCTGGATGAGACATAAGGGTGGACACTCTTGGGGCTGAGAGGTTTGGTGAGGTTGGGTGAGCAAACGCAGACCCTTTAAAGTAATACTGCATGGTACCCATCGCATGGGTCCCAAATCTCCAGGTTCAAGGGCATCTTCCTACATCGAAAACATGCATGAGAAAACAAAAAAGATGGTACACCATGTGATGGGGAAAGGTTTCTAAAACGCACCTCATTTCTCTTCTCCTTGTGCCCGGGGTCGCCATTCCAGCCGCTTTACTAACAATCTCCCTACTTGGAGCATCAGCACCTTTAACCTCCTGTTCCGTACAGGTTGCAATTTGTCCTGAGGATGAACGGGTAGACGGGGAACCAGTGAGAGACTAGCTCTTGGTGTTGGGACAGGCACAGGTCACTCTATTTTCCCATCAGGAAGAAGAATTAACCACAGGCTCATCCTCCCCCCCGGAACCAGAACAGGGCCTGAAGCCATCCTGCGCTTTTGCGGCCAGCTCCCAAAAAAGCGAGTTGTACAATGGAGCTTCAGGGCACTGCAATTCACAAACCTGCAGAGTTATAAATGATAACTCTCGTCCACAAATATATTGAGGGAAGGCAAAGAAGAGGATTTGAAATCAAGGCAGAAATGCAGGAAACAGATTTCAGGAGGTAGATTCGAATCGCCTTTAAAGCACATGAAAAGCGGCAAAACGTTGACAATGATGCCCTTGGCCAAAAAGGGCGTATGCGTTTTTTCCTGAATATATTCAGGAAAAAACGCATACGCCCTTTTTGGCCAACCAAGCAACCTGGAAAGGCAAATCAGGGCTACAAAGAAGACTCGCTACCCATCGGTCAAAAGGGCCATGCTGAAAAAAGTCTCAAAACCAGAAATGCAGGACA
Source organism: Balaenoptera borealis (assembly GCF_965194805.1). Taxonomy (NCBI): domain Eukaryota; kingdom Metazoa; phylum Chordata; class Mammalia; order Artiodactyla; family Balaenopteridae; genus Balaenoptera; species Balaenoptera borealis. Next base: position 4,544 of record NW_028122973.1, read on the forward strand.
GGCCATGGAGAAATGGGAGCCTTGCTACACTGATGGGCGGGATGTAAATTGCCAACAGCCACTCTGGAGAAGTGTACGGTGTGTCCTGAAACATCTAAAAAACACAGCTTAGAGAGCATAGGGCACTTCCACTCATGGGGGTATAAATTGGGAAAATGAAAAATCAGCAAGACACAAGCACCCCAAAGTTTAGGGCTGCTCTGTTGACAAGGACCTCCACTTCATTCCACCTTCAATATCCCAGGAGGGAGAAAAATGGATAAAGAAGTTGTGGTCCTTATGTACAATGGAATATCACTCAGCCATGAAATCAATGTCATAAGGCTAATAGCAGCATGATGAGTGGATTTAGGTACGACGATTCTAAGTGAAATAAGTCACACAGAAAAGGACACTTCTCATAAGGTATCACTTATAGAGGGACTGTAAAAACCGTTACACTTGAACTGAATTACAAAACAGAACAGAGTCACACATGCAGAAAACACACTATGGCTGCTTAACGGGAAAGGTGAGGTGGGGTGATACATAAAACAAGGGTTTCAAATTAGCTCAGATACCGTTCCATAAACCCAATATGTAATAGACAAGACCTACTCCTTGCTCAGAGAACTGGACTCAACACGCCCTATTCACCGCACAAGAATATATCTGACTAGTAATAATCTTAAAACCTATGTATTGATATCTCTCTGTTAGTGTGTCAAGTGGGTGTAAAGCGGCATAAACACAGCAGTGAAAAGCAGCTAAACCCCATTATAAAAATAAATTACTTTGAAAAACCCATGAAACAAAAACAGTGAAAGAGAGAGAAATTCTTACACAATGCGTTCAGGGGCTGTGATGCAACCTGGATTGTCCATTTCTAGACCCACAGCTGGATGAGACATAAGGGTGGACACTCTTGGGGCTGAGAGGTTTGGTGAGGTTGGGTGAGCAAACGCAGACCCTTTAAAGTAATACTGCGTGGTACCCATCGCATGGGTCCCAAATCTCCAGGTTCAAGGGCATCTTCCTACATCGAAAACATGCATGAGAAAACAAAAAGATGGTACACCATGTGATGGGGAAAGGTTTCTAAAACGCACCTCATTTCTCTTCTCCTTGTGCCCGGGTTAGCCATTCCAGCTGCTTTACTAACAATCTCCCTACTTGGAGCATCAGCACCTTTAACCTCCTGTTCCGTACAGGTTGCAATTTGTCCTGAGGATGAACGGGTAGACGGGGAACCAGTGAGAGACTAGCTCTTGGTGTTGGGACAGGCACAGGTCACTCTATTTTCCCATCAGGAAGAAGAATTAACCACAGGCTCATCCTCCCCCCCGGAACCAGAACAGGGCCTGAAGCCATCCTGCGCTTTTGCGGCCAGCTCCCAAAAAAGCGAGTTGTACAATGGAGCTTCAGGGCACTGCAATTCACAAACCTGCAGAGTTATAAATGATAACTCTCGTCCACAAATATATTGAGGGAAGGCAAAGAAGAGGATTTGAAATCAAGGCAGAAATGCAGGAAACAGATTTCAGGAGGTAGATTCGAATCACCTTTAAAGCACATGAAAAGCGGCAAAACGTTGACAATGATGCCCTTGGCCAACAAGGGCGTATGCGTTTTTTCCTGAATATATTCAGGAAAAAACGCATACGCCCTTTTTGGCCAACCAAGCAAACTGGAAAGGCAAATCAGGGCTACAAAGAAGACTCGCTACCCATCGGTCAAAAGGGCCATGCTGAAAAAAGTCTCAAAACCAGAAATGCAGGACAGGCCATGGAGAAATGGGAGCCTTGCTACACTGATGGGCGGGATGTAAATTGCCAACAGCCACTCTGGAGAAGTGTACGGTGTGTCCTGAAACATCTAAAAAACACAGCTTAGAGAGCTTAGGGCACTTCCACTCATGGGGGTATAAATTGGGAAAATGAAAAATCAGCAAGACACAAGCACCCCAAAGTTTAGGGCTGCTCTGTTGACAAGGACCTCCACTTCATTCCACCTTCAATATCCCAGGAGGGAGAAAAATGGATAAAGAAGTTGTGGTCCTTATGTACAATGGAATATCACTCAGCCATGAAATCAATGTCATAAGGCTAATAGCAGCATGATGAGTGGATTTAGGTACGACGATTCTAAGTGAAATAAGTCACACAGAAAAGGACACTTCTCATAAGGTATCACTTATAGAGGGAATGTAAAAACCGTTACACTTGAACTGAATTACAAAACAGAACAGAGTCACACATGCAGAAATCACACTATGGCTGCTTAACGGGAAAGGTGAGGTGGGGTGATACATAAAACAAGGGTTTCAAATTAGCTCAGATACCGTTCCATAAACCCAATATGTAATAGACAAGACCTACTCCTTGCTCAGAGAACTGGACTCAACACGCCCTATTCACCGCACAAGAATATATCTGACTAGTAATAATCTTAAAACCTATGTATTGATATCTCTCTGTTAGTGTGTCAAGTGGGTGTAAAGCGGCATAAACACAGCAGTGAAAAGCAGCTAAACCCCATTACAAAAATAAATTACTTTGAAAAACCCATGAAACAAAGACAGTGAAAGAGAGAGAAATTCTTACACAATGCGTTCAGGGGCTGTGATGCAACCTGGATTGACCATTTCTAGACCCACAGCTGGATGAGACATAAGGGTGGACACTCTTGGGGCTGAGAGGTTTGGTGAGGTTGGGTGAGCAAACGCAGACCCTTTAAAGTAATACTGCGTGGTACCCATCGCATGGGTCCCAAATCTCCAGGTTCAAGGGCATCTTCCTACATCGAAAACATGCATGAGAAAACAAAAAAGATGGTACACCATGTGATGGGGAAAGGTTTCTAAAACGCACCTCATTTCTCTTCTCCTTGTGCCCGGGGTCGCCATTCCAGCCGCTTTACTAACAATCTCCCTACTTGGAGCATCAGCACCTTTAACCTCCTGTTCCGTACAGGTTGCAATTTGTCCTGAGGATGAACGGGTAGACGGGGAACCAGTGAGAGACTAGCTCTTGGTGTTGGGACAGGCACAGGTCACTCTATTTTCCCATCAGGAAGAAGAATTAACCACAGGCTCATCCTCCCCCCCGGAACCAGAACAGGGCCTGAAGCCATCCTGCGCTTTTGCGGCCAGCTCCCAAAAAAGCGAGTTGTACAATGGAGCTTCAGGGCACTGCAATTCACAAACCTGCAGAGTTATAAATGATAACTCTCGTCCACAAATATATTGAGGGAAGGCAAAGAGGATTTGAAATCAAGGCAGAAATGCAGGAAACAGATTTCAGGAGGTAGATTCGAATCGCCTTTAAAGCACATGAAAAGCGGCAAAACGTTGACAATGATGCCCTTGGCCAAAAAGGGCGTATGCGTTTTTTCCTGAATATATTCAGGAAAAAACGCATACGCCCTTTTTGGCCAACCAAGCAACCTGGAAAGGCAAATCAGGGCTACAAAGAAGACTCGCTACCCATCGGTCAAAAGGGCCATGCTGAAAAAAGTCTCAAAACCAGAAATGCAGGACAGGCCATGGAGAAATGGGAGCCTTGCTACACTGATGGGCGGGATGTAAATTGCCAACAGCCACTCTGGAGAAGTGTACGGTGTGTCCTGAAACATCTAAAAAACACAGCTTAGAGAGCATAGGGCACTTCCACTCATGGGGGTATAAATTGGGAAAATGAAAAATCAGCAAGACACAAGCACCCCAAAGTTTAGGGCTGCTCTGTTGACAAGGACCTCCACTTCATTCCACCTTCAATATCCCAGGAGGGAGAAAAATGGATAAAGAAGTTGTGGTCCTTATGTACAATGGAATATCACTCAGCCATGAAATCAATGTCATAAGGCTAATAGCAGCATGATGAGTGGATTTAGGTACGACGATTCTAAGTGAAATAAGTCACACAGAAAAGGACACTTCTCATAAGGTATCACTTATAGAGGGACTGTAAAAACCGTTACACTTGAACTGAATTACAAAACAGAACAGAGTCACACATGCAGAAAACACACTATGGCTGCTTAACGGGAAAGGTGAGGTGGGGTGATACATAAAACAAGGGTTTCAAATTAGCTCAGATACCGTTCCATAAACCCAATATGTAATAGACAAGACCTACTCCTTGCTCAGAGAACTGGACTCAACACGCCCTATTCACCGCACAAGAATATATCTGACTAGTAATAATCTTAAAACCTATGTATTGATATCTCTCTGTTAGTGTGTCAAGTGGGTGTAAAGCGGCATAAACACAGCAGTGAAAAGCAGCTAAACCCCATTATAAAAATAAATTACTTTGAAAAACCCATGAAACAAAGACAGTGAAAGAGAGAGAAATTCTTACACAATGCGTTCAGGGGCTGTGATGCAACCTGGATTGACCATATCTAGACCCACAGCTGGATGAGACATAAGGGTGGACACTCTTGGGGCTGAGAGGTTTGGTGAGGTTGGGTGAGCAAACGCAGACCCTTTAAAGTAATACTGCATGGTACCCATCGCATGGGTCCCAAATCTCCAGGTTCAAGGGCATCTTCCTACATCGAAAACATGCATGAGAAAACAAAAAAGATGGTACACCATGTGATGGGGAAAGGTTTCTAAAACGCACCTCATTTCTCTTCTCCTTGTGCCCGGGGTCGCCATTCCAGCCGCTTTACTAACAATCTCCCTACTTGGAGCATCAGCACCTTTAACCTCCTGTTCCGTACAGGTTGCAATTTGTCCTGAGGATGAACGGGTAGACTGGGAACCAGTGAGAGACTAGCTCTTGTTGTTGGGACAGGCACAGGTCACTCTATTTTCCCATCAGGAAGAAGAATTAACCACAGGCTCATCCTCCCCCCCGGAACCAGAACAGGGCCTGAAGCCATCCTGCGCTTTTGCGGCCAGCTCCCAAAAAAGCGAGTTGTACAATGGAGCTTCAGGGCACTGCAATTCACAAACCTGCAGAGTTATAAATGATAACTCTCGTCCACAAATATATTGAGGGAAGGCAAAGAAGAGGATTTGAAAGCAAGGCAGAAATGCAGGAAACAGATTTCAGGAGGTAGATTCGAATCGCCTTTAAAGCACATGAAAAGCGGCAAAACGTTGACAATGATGCCCTTGGCCAAAAAGGGCGTATGCGTTTTTTCCTGAATATATTCAGGAAAAAACGCATACGCCCTTTTTGGCCAACCAAGCAACCTGGAAAGGCAAATCAGCGCTACAAAGAAGACTCGCTACCCATCGGTCAAAAGGGCCATGCTGAAAAAGGTCTCAAAACCAGAAATGCAGGACAGGCCATGGAGAAATGGGAGCCTTGCTATACTGATGGGCGGGATGTACATTGCCAACAGCCACTCTGGAGAAGTGTACGGTGTGTCCTGAAACATCTAAAAAACACAGCTTAGAGAGCATAGGGCACTTCCACTCATGGGGGTATAAATTGGGAAAATGAAAAATCAGCAAGACACAAGCACCCCAAAGTTTAGGGCTGCTCTGTTGACAAGGACCTCCACTTCATTCCACCTTCAATATCCCAGGAGGGAGAAAAATGGATAAAGAAGTTGTGGTCCTTATGTACAATGGAATATCACTCAGCCATGAAATCAATGTCATAAGGCTAATAGCAGCATGATGAGTGGATTTAGGTACGACGATTCTAAGTGAAATAAGTCACACAGAAAAGGACACTTCTCATAAGGTATCACTTATAGAGGGACTCTAAAAACCGTTACACTTGAACTGAATTACAAAACAGAACAGAGTCACACATGCAGAAAACACACTATGGCTGCTTAACGGGAAAGGTGAGGTGGGGTGATACATAAAACAAGGGTTTCAAATTAGCTCAGATACCGTTCCATAAACCCAATATGTAATAGACAAGACCTACTCCTTGCTCAGAGAACTGGACTCAACACGCCCTATTCACCGCACAAGAATATATCTGACTAGTAATAATCTTAAAACCTATGTATTGATATCTCTCTGTTAGTGTGTCAAGTGGGTGTAAAGCGGCATAAACACAGCAGTGAAAAGCAGCTAAACCCCATTACAAAAATAAATTACTTTGAAAAACCCATGAAACAACGACAGTGAAAGAGAGAGAAATTCTTACACAATGCGTTCAGGGGCTGTGATGCAACCTGGATTGACCATATCTAGACCCACAGCTGGATGAGACATAAGGGTGGACACTCTTGGGGCTGAGAGGTTTGGTGAGGTTGGGTGAGCAAACGCAGACCCTTTAAAGTAATACTGCGTGGTACCCATCGCATGGGTCCCAAATCTCCAGGTTCAAGGGCATCTTCCTACATCGAAAACATGCATGAGAAAACAAAAAGATGGTACACCATGTGATGGGGAAAGGTTTCTAAAACGCACCTCATTTCTCTTCTCCTTGTGCCCGGGTTAGCCATTCCAGCCGCTTTACTAACAATCTCCCTACTTGGAGCATCAGCACCTTTAACCTCCTGTTCCGTACAGGTTGCAATTTGTCCTGAGGATGAACGGGTAGACGGGGAACCAGTGAGAGACTAGCTCTTGGTGTTGGGACAGGCACAGGTCACTCTATTTTCCCATCAGGAAGAAGAATTAACCACAGGCTCATCCTCCCCCCCGGAACCAGAACAGGGCCTGAAGCCATCCTGCGCTTTTGCGGCCAGCTCCCAAAAAAGCGAGTTGTAAAATGGAGCTTCAGGGCACTGCAATTCACAAACCTGCAGAGTTATAAATGATAACTCTCGTCCACAAATATATTGAGGGAAGGCAAAGAAGAGGATTTGAAAGCAAGGCAGAAATGCAGGAAACAGATTTCAGGAGGTAGATTCGAATCGCCTTTAAAGCACATGAAAAGCGGCAAAACGTTGACAATGATGCCCTTGGCCAACAAGGGCGTATGCGTTTTTTCCTGAATATATTCAGGAAAAAACGCATACGCCCTTTTTGGCCAACCAAGCAAACTGGAAAGGCAAATCAGGGCTACAAAGAAGACTTGCTACCCATCGGTCAAAAGGGCCATGCTGAAAAAAGTCTCAAAACCAGAAATGCAGGACAGGCCATGGAGAAATGGGAGCCTTGCTACACTGATGGGCGGGATGTAAATTGCCAACAGCCACTCTGGAGAAGTGTACGGTGTGTCCTGAAACATCTAAAAAACACAGCTTAGAGAGCTTAGGGCACTTCCACTCATGGGGGTATAAATTGGGAAAATGAAAAATCAGCAAGACACAAGCACCCCAAAGTTTAGGGCTGCTCTGTTGACAAGGACCTCCACTTCATTCCACCTTCAATATCCCAGGAGGGAGAAAAATGGATAAAGAAGTTGTGGTCCTTATGTACAATGGAATATCACTCAGCCATGAAATCAATGTCATAAGGCTAATAGCAGCATGATGAGTGGATTTAGGTACGACGATTCTAAGTGAAATAAGTCACACAGAAAAGGACACTTCTCATAAGGTATCACTTATAGAGGGAATGTAAAAACCGTTACACTTGAACTGAATTACAAAACAGAACAGAGTCACACATGCAGAAATCACACTATGGCTGCTTAACGGGAAAGGTGAGGTGGGGTGATACATAAAACAAGGGTTTCAAATTAGCTCAGATACCGTTCCATAAACCCAATATGTAATAGACAAGACCTACTCCTTGCTCAGAGAACTGGACTCAACACGCCCTATTCACCGCACAAGAATATATCTGACTAGTAATAATCTTAAAACCTATGTATTGATATCTCTCTGTTAGTGTGTCAAGTGGGTGTAAAGCGGCATAAACACAGCAGTGAAAAGCAGCTAAACCCCATTACAAAAATAAATTACTTTGAAAAACCCATGAAACAAAGACAGTGAAAGAGAGAGAAATTCTTACACAATGCGTTCAGGGGCTGTGATGCAACCTGGATTGACCATATCTAGACCCACAGCTGGATGAGACATAAGGGTGGACACTCTTGGGGCTGAGAGGTTTGGTGAGGTTGGGTGAGCAAACGCAGACCCTTTAAAGTAATACTGCGTGGTACCCATCGCATGGGTCCCAAATCTCCAGGTTCAAGGGCATCTTCCTACATCGAAAACATGCATGAGAAAACAAAAAGATGGTACACCATGTGATGGGGAAAGGTTTCTAAAACGCACCTCATTTCTCTTCTCCTTGTGCCCGGGTTCGCCATTCCAGCCGCTTTACTAACAATCTCCCTACTTGGAGCATCAGCACCTTTAACCTCCTGTTCCGTACAGGTTGCAATTTGTCCTGAGGATGAACGGGTAGACGGGGAACCAGTGAGAGACTAGCTCTTGGTGTTGGGACAGGCACAGGTCACTCTATTTTCCCATCAGGAAGAAGAATTAACCACAGGCTCATCCTCCCCCCCGGAACCAGAACAGGGCCTGAAGCCATCCTGCGCTTTTGCGGCCAGCTCCCAAAAAAGCGAGTTGTACAATGGAGCTTCAGGGCACTGCAATTCACAAACCTGCAGAGTTATAAATGATAACTCTCGTCCACAAATATATTGAGGGAAGGCAAAGAGGATTTGAAATCAAGGCAGAAATGCAGGAAACAGATTTCAGGAGGTAGATTCGAATCGCCTTTAAAGCACATGAAAAGCGGCAAAACGTTGACAATGATGCCCTTGGCCAAAAAGGGCGTATGCGTTTTTTCCTGAATATATTCAGGAAAAAACGCATACGCCCTTTTTGGCCAACCAAGCAACCTGGAAAGGCAAATCAGGGCTACAAAGAAGACTCGCTACCCATCGGTCAAAAGGGCCATGCTGAAAAAAGTCTCAAAACCAGAAATGCAGGACAGGCCATGGAGAAATGGGAGCCTTGCTACACTGATGGGCGGGATGTAAATTGCCAACAGCCACTCTGGAGAAGTGTACGGTGTGTCCTGAAACATCTAAAAAACACAGCTTAGAGAGCATAGGGCACTTCCACTCATGGGGGTATAAATTGGGAAAATGAAAAATCAGCAAGACACAAGCACCCCAAAGTTTAGGGCTGCTCTGTTGACAAGGACCTCCACTTCATTCCACCTTCAATATCCCAGGAGGGAGAAAAATGGATAAAGAAGTTGTGGTCCTTATGTACAATGGAATATCACTCAGCCATGAAATCAATGTCATAAGGCTAATAGCAGCATGATGAGTGGATTTACGTACGACGATTCTAAGTGAAATAAGTCACACAGAAAAGGACACTTCTCATAAGGTATCACTTATAGAGGGACTGTAAAAACCGTTACACTTGAACTGAATTACAAAACAGAACAGAGTCACACATGCAGAAAACACACTATGGCTGCTTAACGGGAAAGGTGAGGTGGGGTGATACATAAAACAAGGGTTTCAAATTAGCTCAGATACCGTTCCATAAACCCAATATGTAATAGACAAGACCTACTCCTTGCTCAGAGAACTGGACTCAACACGCCCTATTCACCGCACAAGAATATATCTGACTAGTAATAATCTTAAAACCTATGTATTGATATCTCTCTGTTAGTGTGTCAAGTGGGTGTAAAGCGGCATAAACACAGCAGTGAAAAGCAGCTAAACCCCATTATAAAAATAAATTACTTTGAAAAACCCATGAAACAAAGACAGTGAAAGAGAGAGAAATTCTTACACAATGCGTTCAGGGGCTGTGATGCAACCTGGATTGACCATATCTAGACCCACAGCTGGATGAGACATAAGGGTGGACACTCTTGGGGCTGAGAGGTTTGGTGAGGTTGGGTGAGCAAACGCAGACCCTTTAAAGTAATACTGCATGGGACCCATCGCATGGGTCCCAAATCTCCAGGTTCAAGGGCATCTTCCTACATCGAAAACATGCATGAGAAAACAAAAAAGATGGTACACCATGTGATGGGGAAAGGTTTCTAAAACGCACCTCATTTCTCTTCTCCTTGTGCCCGGGGTCGCCATTCCAGCCGCTTTACTAACAATCTCCCTACTTGGAGCATCAGCACCTTTAACCTCCTGTTCCGTACAGGTTGCAATTTGTCCTGAGGATGAACGGGTAGACTGGGAACCAGTGAGAGACTAGCTCTTGTTGTTGGGACAGGCACAGGTCACTCTATTTTCCCATCAGGAAGAAGAATTAACCACAGGCTCATCCTCCCCCCCGGAACCAGAACAGGGCCTGAAGCCATCCTGCGCTTTTGCGGCCAGCTCCCAAAAAAGCGAGTTGTACAATGGAGCTTCAGGGCACTGCAATTCACAAACCTGCAGAGTTATAAATGATAACTCTCGTCCACAAATATATTGAGGGAAGGCAAAGAAGAGGATTTGAAAGCAAGGCAGAAATGCAGGAAACAGATTTCAGGAGGTAGATTCGAATCGCCTTTAAAGCACATGAAAAGCGGCAAAACGTTGACAATGATGCCCTTGGCCAAAAAGGGCGTATGCGTTTTTTCCTGAATATATTCAGGAAAAAACGCATACGCCCTTTTTGGCCAACCAAGCAACCTGGAAAGGCAAATCAGCGCTACAAAGAAGACTCGCTACCCATCGGTCAAAAGGGCCATGCTGAAAAAGGTCTCAAAACCAGAAATGCAGGACAGGCCATGGAGAAATGGGAGCCTTGCTACACTGATGGGCGGGATGTAAATTGCCAACAGCCACTCTGGAGAAGTGTACGGTGTGTCCTGAAACATCTAAAAAACACAGCTTAGAGAGCATAGGGCACTTCCACTCATGGGGGTATAAATTGGGAAAATGAAAAATCAGCAAGACACAAGCACCCCAAAGTTTAGGGCTGCTCTGTTGACAAGGACCTCCACTTCATTCCACCTTCAATATCCCAGGAGGGAGAAAAATGGATAAAGAAGTTGTGGTCCTTATGTACAATGGAATATCACTCAGCCATGAAATCAATGTCATAAGGCTAATAGCAGCATGATGAGTGGATTTAGGTACGACGATTCTAAGTGAAATAAGTCACACAGAAAAGGACACTTCTCATAAGGTATCACTTATAGAGGGACTCTAAAAACCGTTACACTTGAACTGAATTACAAAACAGAACAGAGTCACACATGCAGAAAACACACTATGGCTGCTTAACGGGAAAGGTGAGGTGGGGTGATACATAAAACAAGGGTTTCAAATTAGCTCAGATACCGTTCCATAAACCCAATATGTAATAGACAAGACCTACTCCTTGCTCAGAGAACTGGACTCAACACGCCCTATTCACCGCACAAGAATATATCTGACTAGTAATAATCTTAAAACCTATGTATTGATATCTCTCTGTTAGTGTGTCAAGTGGGTGTAAAGCGGCATAAACACAGCAGTGAAAAGCAGCTAAACCCCATTACAAAAATAAATTACTTTGAAAAACCCATGAAACAACGACAGTGAAAGAGAGAGAAATTCTTACACAATGCGTTCAGGGGCTGTGATGCAACCTGGATTGACCATATCTAGACCCACAGCTGGATGAGACATAAGGGTGGACACTCTTGGGGCTGAGAGGTTTGGTGAGGTTGGGTGAGCAAACGCAGACCCTTTAAAGTAATACTGCGTGGTACCCATCGCATGGGTCCCAAATCTCCAGGTTCAAGGGCATCTTCCTACATCGAAAACATGCATGAGAAAACAAAAAGATGGTACACCATGTGATGGGGAAAGGTTTCTAAAACGCACCTCATTTCTCTTCTCCTTGTGCCCGGGTTCGCCATTCCATCCGCTTTACTAACAATCTCCCTACTTGGAGCATCAGCACCTTTAACCTCCTGTTCCGTACAGGTTGCAATTTGTCCTGAGGATGAACGGGTAGACGGGGAACCAGTGAGAGACTAGCTCTTGGTGTTGGGACAGGCACAGGTCACTCTATTTTCCCATCAGGAAGAAGAATTAACCACAGGCTCATCCTCCCCCCCGGAACCAGAACAGGGCCTGAAGCCATCCTGCGCTTTTGCGGCCAGCTCCCAAAAAAGCGAGTTGTAAAATGGAGCTTCAGGGCACTGCAATTCACAAACCTGCAGAGTTATAAATGATAACTCTCGTCCACAAATATATTGAGGGAAGGCAAAGAAGAGGATTTGAAATCAAGGCAGAAATGCAGGAAACAGATTTCAGGAGGTAGATTCGAATCGCCTTTAAAGCACATGAAAAGCGGCAAAACGTTGACAATGATGCCCTTGGCCAAAAAGGGCGTATGCGTTTTTTCCTGAATATATTCAGGAAAAAACGCATACGCCCTTTTTGGCCAACCAAGCAACCTGGAAAGGCAAATCAGGGCTACAAAGAAGACTCGCTACCCATCGGTCAAAAGGGCCATGCTGAAAAAAGTCTCAAAACCAGAAATGCAGGACAGGCCATGGAGAAATGGGAGCCTTGCTACACTGATGGGCGGGATGTAAATTGCCAACAGCCACTCTGGAGAAGTGTACGGTGTGTCCTGAAACATCTAAAAAACACAGCTTAGAGAGCATAGGGCACTTCCACTCATGGGGGTATAAATTGGGAAAATGAAAAATCAGCAAGACACAAGCACCCCAAAGTTTAGGGCTGCTCTGTTGACAAGGACCTCCACTTCATTCCACCTTCAATATCCCAGGAGGGAGAAAAATGGATAAAGAAGTTGTGGTCCTTATGTACAATGGAATATCACTCAGCCATGAAATCAATGTCATAAGGCTAATAGCAGCATGATGAGTGGATTTAGGTACGACGATTCTAAGTGAAATAAGTCACACAGAAAAGGACACTTCTCATAAGGTATCACTTATAGAGGGAATGTAAAAACCGTTACACTTGAACTGAATTACAAAACAGAACAGAGTCACACATGCAGAAATCACACTATGGCTGCTTAACGGGAAAGGTGAGGTGGGGTGATACATAAAACAAGGGTTTCAAATTAGCTCAGATACCGTTCCATAAACCCAATATGTAATAGACAAGACCTACTCCTTGCTCAGAGAACTGGACTCAACACGCCCTATTCACCGCACAAGAATATATCTGACTAGTAATAATCTTAAAACCTATGTATTGATATCTCTCTGTTAGTGTGTCAAGTGGGTGTAAAGCGGCATAAACACAGCAGTGAAAAGCAGCTAAACCCCATTACAAAAATAAATTACTTTGAAAAACCCATGAAACAAAGACAGTGAAAGAGAGAGAAATTCTTACACAATGCGTTCAGGGGCTGTGATGCAACCTGGATTGACCATATCTAGACCCACAGCTGGATGAGACATAAGGGTGGACACTCTTGGGGCTGAGAGGTTTGGTGAGGTTGGGTGAGCAAACGCAGACCCTTTAAAGTAATACTGCGTGGTACCCATCGCATGGGTCCCAAATCTCCAGGTTCAAGGGCATCTTCCTACATCGAAAACATGCATGAGAAAACAAAAAGATGGTACACCATGTGATGGGGAAAGGTTTCTAAAACGCACCTCATTTCTCTTCTCCTTGTGCCCGGGTTAGCCATTCCAGCTGCTTTACTAACAATCTCCCTACTTGGAGCATCAGCACCTTTAACCTCCTGTTCCGTACAGGTTGCAATTTGTCCTGAGGATGAACGGGTAGACGGGGAACCAGTGAGAGACTAGCTCTTGGTGTTGGGACAGGCACAGGTCACTCTATTTTCCCATCAGGAAGAAGAATTAACCACAGGCTCATCCTCCCCCCCGGAACCAGAACAGGGCCTGAAGCCATCCTGCGCTTTTGCGGCCAGCTCCCAAAAAAGCGAGTTGTAAAATGGAGCTTCAGGGCACTGCAATTCACAAACCTACAGAGTTATAAATGATAACTCTCGTCCACAAATATATTGAGGGAAGGCAAAGAAGAGGATTTGAAATCAAGGCAGAATTGTAGGAAACGGATTTCAGGAGGTAGATTCGAATCGCCTTTAAAGCACATGAAAAGCGGCAAAACGTTGACAATGATGCCCTTGGCCAAAAAGGGCGTATGCGTTTTTTCCTGAATATATTCAGGAAAAAACGCATACGCCCTTTTTGGCCAACCAAGCAACCTGAAAAGGCAAATCAGCGCTACAAAGCAGACTCGCTACCCATCGGTCAAAAGGGCCATGCTGAAAAAAGTCTCAAAACCAGAAATGCAGGACAGGCCATGGAGAAATGGGAGCCTTGCTACACTGATGGGCGGGATGTAAATTGCCAACAGCCACTCTGGAGAAGTGTACGGTGTGTCCTGAAACATCTAAAAAACACAGCTTAGAGAGCATAGGGCACTTCCACTCATGGGGGTATAAATTGGGAAAATGAAAATTCAGCAAGACACAAGCACCCCAAAGTTTAGGGCTGCTCTGTTGACAAGGACCTCCACTTCATTCCACCTTCAATATCCCAGGAAAGAGAAAAATGGATAAAGAAGTTGTGGTCCTTATGTACAATGGAATATCACTCAGCCATGAAATCAATGTCATAAGGCTAGTAGCAGCATGATGAGTGGAGTTAGGTACGACGATTCTAAGTGAAATAAGTCACACAGAAAAGGACACTTCTCATAAGGTATCACTTATAGAGGGAATGTAAAAACCGTTACACTTGAACTGAATTACAAAACAGAACAGAGTCACACATGCAGAAAACACACTATGGCTGCTTAACGGGAAAGGTGAGGTGGGGTGATACATAAAACAAGGGTTTCAAATTAGCTCAGATACCGTTCCATAAACCCAATATGTAATAGACAAGACCTACTCCTTGCTCAGAGAACTGGACTCAACACGCCCTATTCACCGCACAAGAATATATCTGACTAGTAATAATCTTAAAACCTATGTATTGATATCTCTCTGTTAGTGTGTCAAGTGGGTGTAAAGCGGCATAAACACAGCAGTGAAAAGCAGCTAAACCCCATTATAAAAATAAATTACTTTGAAAAACCCATGAAACAAAGACAGTGAAAGAGAGAGAAATTCTTACACAATGCGTTCAGGGGCTGTGATGCAACCTGGATTGACCATATCTAGACCCACAGCTGGATGAGACATAAGGGTGGACACTCTTGGGGCTGAGAGGTTTGGTGAGGTTGGGTGAGCAAACGCAGACCCTTTAAAGTAATACTGCGTGGTACCCATCGCATGGGTCCCAAATCTCCAGGTTCAAGGGCATCTTCCTACATCGAAAACATGCATGAGAAAACAAAAAGATGGTACACCATGTGATGGGGAAAGGTTTCTAAAACGCACCTCATTTCTCTTCTCCTTGTGCCCGGGTTCGCCATTCCATTCGCTTTACTAACAATCTCCCTACTTGGAGCATCAGCACCTTTAACCTCCTGTTCCGTACAGGTTGCAATTTGTCCTGAGGATGAACGGGTAGACTGGGAACCAGTGAGAGACTAGCTCTTGGTGTTGGGACAGGCACAGGTCACTCTATTTTCCCATCAGGAAGAAGAATTAACCACAGGCTCATCCTCCCCCCCGGAACCAGAACAGGGCCTGAAGCCATCCTGCGCTTTTGCGGCCAGCTCCCAAAAAAGCGAGTTGTAAAATGGAGCTTCAGGGCACTGCAATTCACAAACCTGCAGAGTTATAAATGATAACTCTCGTCCACAAATATATTGAGGGAAGGCAAAGAAGAGGATTTGAAAGCAAGGCAGAAATGCAGGAAACAGATTTCAGGAGGTAGATTCGAATCGCCTTTAAAGCACATGAAAAGCGGCAAAACGTTGACAATGATGCCCTTGGCCAAAAAGGGCGTATGCGTTTTTTCCTGAATATATTCAGGAAAAAATGCATACGCCCTTTTTGGCCAACCAAGCAACCTGGAAAGGCAAATCAGGGCTACAAAGAAGACTCGCTACCCATCGGTCAAAAGGGCCATGCTGAAAAAAGTCTCAAAACCAGAAATGCAGGACAGGCCATGGAGAAATGGGAGCCTTGCTACACTGATGTGTGGGATGTAAATTGCCAACAGCCACTCTGGAGAAGTGTACGGTGTGTCCTGAAACATCTAAAAAACACAGCTTAGAGAGCATAGGGCACTTCCACTCATGGGGGTATAAATTGGGAAAATGAAAAATCAGCAAGACACAAGCACCCCAAAGGTTAGAGCTGCTCTGTTGACAAAGACCTCCACTTCATTCCACCTTCAATATCCCAGGAGGGAGAAAAATGGATAAAGAAGTTGTGGTCCTTATGTACAATGGAATATCACTCAGCCATGAAATCAATGTCATAAGGCTAATAGCAGCATGATGAGTGGATTTAGGTACGACGATTCTAAGTGAAATAAGTCACACAGAAAAGGACACTTCTCATAAGGTATCACTTATAGAGGGAATGTAAAAACCGTTACACTTGAACTGAATTACAAAACAGAACAGAGTCACACATGCAGAAATCACACTATGGCTGCTTAACGGGAAAGGTGAGGTGGGGTGATACATAAAACAAGGGTTTCAAATTAGCTCAGATACCGTTCCATAAACCCAATATGTAATAGACAAGACCTACTCCTTGCTCAGAGAACTGGACTCAACACGCCCTATTCACCGCACAAGAATATATCTGACTAGTAATAATCTTAAAACCTATGTATTGATATCTCTCTGTTAGTGTGTCAAGTGGGTGTAAAGCGGCATAAACACAGCAGTGAAAAGCAGCTAAACCCCATTACAAAAATAAATTACTTTGAAAAACCCATGAAACAAAGACAGTGAAAGAGAGAGAAATTCTTACACAATGCGTTCAGGGGCTGTGATGCAACCTGGATTGACCATATCTAGACCCACAGCTGGATGAGACATAAGGGTGGACACTCTTGGGGCTGAGAGGTTTGGTGAGGTTGGGTGAGCAAACGCAGACCCTTTAAAGTAATACTGCGTGGTACCCATCGCATGGGTCCCAAATCTCCAGGTTCAAGGGCATCTTCCTACATCGAAAACATGCATGAGAAAACAAAAAGATGGTACACCATGTGATGGGGAAAGGTTTCTAAAACGCACCTCATTTCTCTTCTCCTTGTGCCCGGGTTAGCCATTCCAGCTGCTTTACTAACAATCTCCCTACTTGGAGCATCAGCACCTTTAACCTCCTGTTCCGTACAGGTTGCAATTTGTCCTGAGGATGAACGGGTAGACGGGGAACCAGTGAGAGACTAGCTCTTGGTGTTGGGACAGGCACAGGTCACTCTATTTTCCCATCAGGAAGAAGAATTAACCACAGGCTCATCCTCCCCCCCGGAACCAGAACAGGGCCTGAAGCCATCCTGCGCTTTTGCGGCCAGCTCCCAAAAAAGCGAGTTGTAAAATGGAGCTTCAGGGCACTGCAATTCACAAACCTGCAGAGTTATAAATGATAACTCTCGTCCACAAATATATTGAGGGAAGGCAAAGAAGAGGATTTGAAATCAAGGCAGAATTGTAGGAAACGGATTTCAGGAGGTAGATTCGAATCGCCTTTAAAGCACATGAAAAGCGGCAAAACGTTGACAATGATGCCCTTGGCCAAAAAGGGCGTATGCGTTTTTTCCTGAATATATTCAGGAAAAAACGCATACGCCCTTTTTGGCCAACCAAGCAACCTGAAAAGGCAAATCAGCGCTACAAAGCAGACTCGCTACCCATCGGTCAAAAGGGCCATGCTGAAAAAAGTCTCAAAACCAGAAATGCAGGACAGGCCATGGAGAAATGGGAGCCTTGCTACACTGATGGGCGGGATGTAAATTGCCAACAGCCACTCTGGAGAAGTGTACGGTGTGTCCTGAAACATATAAAAAACACAGCTTAGAGAGCATAGGGCACTTCCACTCATGGGGGTATAAATTGGGAAAATGAAAATTCAGCAAGACACAAGCACCCCAAAGTTTAGGGCTGCTCTGTTGACAAGGACCTCCACTTCATTCCACCTTCAATATCCCAGGAAAGAGAAAAATGGATAAAGAAGTTGTGGTCCTTATGTACAATGGAATATCACTCAGCCATGAAATCAATGTCATAAGGCTAGTAGCAGCATGATGAGTGGAGTTAGGTATGACGATTCTAAGTGAAATAAGTCACACAGAAAAGGACACTTCTCATAAGGTATCACTTATAGAGGGAATGTAAAAACCGTTACACTTGAACTGAATTACAAAACAGAACAGAGTCACACATGCAGAAAACACACTATGGCTGCTTAACGGGAAAGGTGAGGTGGGGTGATACATAAAACAAGGGTTTCAAATTAGCTCAGATACCGTTCCATAAACCCAATATGTAATAGACAAGACCTACTCCTTGCTCAGAGAACTGGACTCAACACGCCCTATTCACCGCACAAGAATATATCTGACTAGTAATAATCTTAAAACCTATGTATTGATATCTCTCTGTTAGTGTGTCAAGTGGGTGTAAAGCGGCATAAACACAGCAGTGAAAAGCAGCTAAACCCCATTATAAAAATAAATTACTTTTACAAACCCATGAAACAAAGTCAGTGAAAGAGAGAGAAATTCTTACACAATGCGTTCAGGGGCTGTGATGCAACCTGGATTGACCATATCTAGACCCACAGCTGGATGAGACATAAGGGTGGACACTCTTGGGGCTGAGAGGTTTGGTGAGGTTGGGTGAGCAAACGCAGACCCTTTAAAGTAATACTGCGTGGTACCCATCGCATGGGTCCCAAATCTCCAGGTTCAAGGGCATCTTCCTACATCGAAAACATGCATGAGAAAACAAAAAGATGGTACACCATGTGATGGGGAAAGGTTTCTAAAACGCACCTCATTTCTCTTCTCCTTGTGCCCGGGTTCGCCATTCCAGCCGCTTTACTAACAATCTCCCTACTTGGAGCATCAGCACCTTTAACCTCCTGTTCCGTACAGGTTGCAATTTGTCCTGAGGATGAACGGGTAGACTGGGAACCAGTGAGAGACTAGCTCTTGGTGTTGGGACAGGCACAGGTCACTCTATTTTCCCATCAGGAAGAAGAATTAACCACAGGCTCATCCTCCCCCCCGGAACCAGAACAGGGCCTGAAGCCATCCTGCGCTTTTGCGGCCAGCTCCCAAAAAAGCGAGTTGTAAAATGGAGCTTCAGGGCACTGCAATTCACAAACCTGCAGAGTTATAAATGATAACTCTCGTCCACAAATATATTGAGGGAAGGCAAAGAAGAGGATTTGAAAGCAAGGCAGAAATGCAGGAAACAGATTTCAGGAGGTAGATTCGAATCGCCTTTAAAGCACATGAAAAGCGGCAAAACGTTGACAATGATGCTCTTGGCCAAAAAGGGCGTATGCGTTTTTTCCTGAATATATTCAGGAAAAAACGCATACGCCCTTTTTGGCCAACCAAGCAACCTGGAAAGGCAAATCAGGGCTACAAAGAAGACTCGCTACCCATCGGTCAAAAGGGCCATGCTGAAAAAAGTCTCAAAACCAGAAATGCAGGACAGGCCATGGAGAAATGGGAGCCTTGCTACACTGATGTGTGGGATGTAAATTGCCAACAGCCACTATGGAGAAGTGTACGGTGTGTCCTGAAACATCTAAAAAACACAGCTTAGAGAGCATAGGGCACTTCCACTCATGGGGGTATAAATTGGGAAAATGAAAAATCAGCAAGACACAAGCACCCCAAAGTTTAGGGCTGCTCTGTTGACAAGGACCTCCACTTCATTCCACCTTCAATATCCCAGGAAAGAGAAAAATGGATAAAGAAGTTGTGGTCCTTATGTACAATGGAATATCACTCAGCCATGAAATCAATGTCATAAGGCTAATAGCAGCATGATGAGTGGATTTAGGTACGACGATTCTAAGTGAAATAAGTCACACAGAAAAGGACACTTCTCATAAGGTATCACTTATAGAGGGAATGTAAAAACCGTTACACTTGAACTGAATTACAAAACAGAACAGAGTCACACATGCAGAAATCACACTATGGCTGCTTAACGGGAAAGGTGAGGTGGGGTGATACATAAAACAAGGGTTTCAAATTAGCTCAGATACCGTTCCATAAACCCAATATGTAATAGACAAGACCTACTCCTTGCTCAGAGAACTGGACTCAACACGCCCTATTCACCGCACAAGAATATATCTGACTAGTAATAATCTTAAAACCTATGTATTGATATCTCTCTGTTAGTGTGTCAAGTGGGTGTAAAGCGGCATAAACACAGCAGTGAAAAGCAGCTAAACCCCATTATAAAAATAAATTACTTTGAAAAACCCATGAAACAAAGACAGTGAAAGAGAGAGAAATTCTTACACAATGCGTTCAGGGGCTGTGATGCAACCTGGATTGACCATTTCTAGACCCACAGCTGGATGAGACATAAGGGTGGACACTCTTGGGGCTGAGAGGTTTGGTGAGGTTGGGTGAGCAAACGCAGACCCTTTAAAGTAATACTGCGTGGTACCCATCGCATGGGTCCCAAATCTCCAGGTTCAAGGGCATCTTCCTACATTGAAAACATGCATGAGAAAACAAAAAAGATGGTACACCATGTGATGGGGAAAGGTTTCTAAAACGCACCTCATTTCTCTTCTCCTTGTGCCCGGGGTCGCCATTCCAGCCGCTTTACTAACAATCTCCCTACTTGGAGCACCAGCACCTTTAACCTCCTGTTCCGTACAGGTTGCAATTTGTCCTGAGGATGAACGGGAATACGGGGAACCAGTGAGAGACTAGCTCTTGTTGTTGGGACAGGCACAGGTCACTCTATTTTCCCATCAGGAAGAAGAATTAACCACAGGCTCATCCTCCCCCCCCGGAACCAGAACAGGGCCTGAAGCCATCCTGCGCTTTTGCGGCCAGCTCCCAAAAAAGCGAGTTGTAAAATGGAGCTTCAGGGCACTGCAATTCACAAACCTGCAGAGTTATAAATGATAACTCTCGTCCACAAATATATTTAGGGAAGGCAAAGAAGAGGATTTGAAATCAAGGCAGAAATGCAGGAAACAGATTTCAGGAGGTAGATTCGAATCGCCTTTAAAGCACATGAAAAGCGGCAAAACGTTGACAATGATGCTCTTGGCCAAAAAGGGCGTATGCGTTTTTTCCTGAATATATTCAGGAAAAAACGCATACGCCCTTTTTGGCCAACCAAGCAACCTGGAAAGGCAAATCAGGGCTACAAAGAAGACTCGCTACCCATCGGTCAAAAGGGCCATGCTGAAAAAAGTCTCAAAACCAGAAATGCAGGACAGGCCATGGAGAAATGGGAGCCTTGCTACACTGATGGGTGGGATGTAAATTGCCAACAGCCACTCTGGAGAAGTGTACGGTGTGTCCTGAAACATCTAAAAAACACAGCTTAGAGAGCATAGGGCACTTCCACTCATGGGGGTATAAATTGGGAAAATGAAAAATCAGCAAGACACAAGCACCCCAAAGTTTAGGGCTGCTCTGTTGACAAGGACCTCCACTTCATTCCACCTTCAATATCCCAGGAGGGAGAAAAATGGATAAAGAAGTTGTGGTCCTTATGTACAATGGAATATCACTCAGCCATGAAATCAATGTCATAAGGCTAATAGCAGCATGATGAGTGGATTTAGGTACGATGATTCTAAGTGAAATAAGTCACACAGAAAAGGACACTTCTCATAAGGTATCACTTATAGAGGGAATGTAAAAACCGTTACACTTGAACTGAATTACAAAACAGAACAGAGTCACACATGCAGAAAACACACTATGGCTGCTTAACGGGAAAGATAAGGTGGGGTGATACATAAAACAAGGGTTTCAAATTAGCTCAGATACCGTTCCATAAACCCAATATGTAATAGACAAGACCTACTCCTTGCTCAGAGAACTGGACTCAACACGCCCTATTCACCGCACAAGAATATATCTGACTAGTAATAATCTTAAAACCTATGTATTGATATCTCTCTGTTAGTGTGTCAAGTGGGTGTAAAGCGGCATAAACACAGCAGTGAAAAGCAGCTAAACCCCATTATAAAAATAAATTACTTTGAAAAACCCATGAAACAAAGACAGTGAAAGAGAGAGAAATTCTTACACAATGCGTTCAGGGGCTGTGATGCAACCTGGATTGACCATATCTAGACCCACAGCTGGATGAGACATAAGGGTGGACACTCTTGGGGCTGAGAGGTTTGGTGAGGTTGGGTGAGCAAACGCAGACCCTTTAAAGTAATACTGCGTGGTACCCATCGCATGGGTCCCAAATCTCCAGGTTCAAGGGCATCTTCCTACATCGAAAACATGCATGAGAAAACAAAAAAGATGGTACACCATGTGATGGGGAAAGGTTTCTAAAACGCACCTCATTTCTCTTCTCCTTGTGCCCGGGGTCGCCATTCCAGCCGCTTTACTAACAATCTCCCTACTTGGAGCATCAGCACCTTTAACCTCCTGTTCCATACAGGTTGCAATTTGTCCTGAGGATGAACGGGTAGATGGGGAACCAGTGAGAGACTAGCTCTTGGTGTTGGGACAGGCACAGGTCACTCTATTTTCCCATCAGGAAGAAGAATTAACCACAGGCTCATCCTCCCCCCCGGAACCAGAACAGGGCCTGAAGCCATCCTGCGCTTTTGCGGCCAGCTCCCAAAAAAGCGAGTTGTACAATGGAGCTTCAGGGCACTGCAATTCACAAACCTGCAGAGTTATAAATGATAACTCTCGTCCACAAATATATTGAGGGAAGGCAAAGAAGAGGATTTGAAATCAAGGCAGAAATGCAGGAAACAGATTTCAGGAGGTAGATTCGAATCGCCTTTAAAGCACATGAAAAGCGGCAAAACTTTGACAATGATGCCCTTGGCCAAAAAGGGCGTATGCGTTTTTTCCTGAATATATTCAGGAAAAAACGCATACGCCCTTTTTGGCCAACCAAGCAACCTGGAAAGGCAAATCAGGGCTACAAAGAAGACTCGCTACCCATCGGTCAAAAGGGCCATGCTGAAAAAAGTCTCAAAACCAGAAATGCAGGACAGGCCATGGAGAAATGGGAGCCTTGCTACACTGATGGGCGGGATGTAAATTGCCAACAGCCACTCTGGAGAAGTGTACGGTGTGTCCTGAAACATCTAAAAAACACAGCTTAGAGAGCATAGGGCACTTCCACTCATGGGGGTATAAATTGGGAAAATGAAAAATCAGCAAGACACAAGCACCCCAAAGTTTAGGGCTGCTCTGTTGACAAGGACCTCCACTTCATTCCACCTTCAATATCCCAGGAGGGAGAAAAATGGGTAAAGAAGTTGTGGTCCTTATGTACAATGGAATATCACTCAGCCATGAAATCAATGTCATAAGGCTAATAGCAGCATGATGAGTGGATTTAGGTACGACGATTCTAAGTGAAATAAGTCACACAGAAAAGGACACTTCTCATAAGGTATCACTTATAGAGGGAATGTAAAAACCGTTACACTTGAACTGAATTACAAAACAGAACAGAGTCACACATGCAGAAAACACACTATGGCTGCTTAACGGGAAAGGTGAGGTGGGGTGATACATAAAACAAGGGTTTCAAATTAGCTCAGATACCGTTCCATAAACCCAATATGTAATAGACAAGACCTACTCCTTGCTCAGAGAACTGGACTCAACACGCCCTATTCACCGCACAAGAATATATCTGACTAGTAATAATCTTAAAACCTATGTATTGATATCTCTCTGTTAGTGTGTCAAGTGGGTGTAAAGCGGCATAAACACAGCAGTGAAAAGCAGCTAAACCCCATTATAAAAATAAATTACTTTGAAAAACCCATGAAACAAAGACAGAGAAAGAGAGAGAAATTCTTACACAATGCGTTCAGGGGCTGTGATGCAACCTGGATTGACCATTTCTAGACCCACAGCTGGATGAGACATAAGGGTGGACACTCTTGGGGCTGAGAGGTTTGGTGAGGTTGGGTGAGCAAACGCAGACCCTTTAAAGTAATACTGCGTGGTACCCATCGCATGGGTCCCAAATCTCCAGGTTCAAGGGCATCTTCCTACATCGAAAACATGCATGAGAAAACAAAAAAGATGGTACACCATGTGATGGGGAAAGGTTTCTAAAACGCACCTCATTTCTCTTCTCCTTGTGCCCGGGGTCGCCATTCCAGCCGCTTTACTAACAATCTCCCTACTTGGAGCATCAGCACCTTTAACCTCCTGTTCCATACAGGTTGCAATTTGTCCTGAGGATGAACGGGAATACGGGGAACCAGTGAGAGACTAGCTCTTGGTGTTGGGACAGGCACAGGTCACTCTATTTTCCCATCAGGAAGAAGAATTAACCACAGGCTCATCCTCCCCCCCGGAACCAGAACAGGGCCTGAAGGCATCCTGCGCTTTTGCGGCCAGCTCCCAAAAAAGCGAGTTGTACAATGGAGCTTCAGGGCACTGCAATTCACAAACCTGCAGAGTTATAAATGATAACTCTCGTCCACAAATATATTGAGGGAAGGCAAAGAAGAGGATTTGAAATCAAGGCAGAAATGCAGGAAACAGATTTCAGGAGGTAGATTCGAATCGCCTTTAAAGCACATGAAAAGCGGCAAAACTTTGACAATGATGCCCTTGGCCAAAAAGGGCGTATGCGTTTTTTCCTGAATATATTCAGGAAAAAACGCATACGCCCTTTTTGGCCAACCAAGCAACCTGGAAAGGCAAATCAGGGCTACAAAGAAGACTCGCTACCCATCGGTCAAAAGGGCCATGCTGAAAAAAGTCTCAAAACCAGAAATGCAGGACAGGCCATGGAGAAATGGGAGCCTTGCTACACTGATGGGCGGGATGTAAATTGCCAACAGCCACTCTGGAGAAGTGTACGGTGTGTCCTGAAACATCTAAAAAACACAGCTTAGAGAGCATAGGGCACTTCCACTCATGGGGGTATAAATTGGGAAAATGAAAAATCAGCAAGACACAAGCACCCCAAAGTTTAGGGCTGCTCTGTTGACAAGGACCTCCACTTCATTCCACCTTCAATATCCCAGGAGGGAGAAAAATGGATAAAGAAGTTGTGGTCCTTATGTACAATGGAATATCACTCAGCCATGAAATCAATGTCATAAGGCTAATAGCAGCATGATGAGTGGATTTAGGTACGACGATTCTAAGTGAAATAAGTCACACAGAAAAGGACACTTCTCATAAGGTATCACTTATAGAGGGAATGTAAAAACCGTTACACTTGAACTGAATTACAAAACAGAACAGAGTCACACATGCAGAAAACACACTATGGCTGCTTAACGGGAAAGGTGAGGTGGGGTGATACATAAAACAAGGGTTTCAAATTAGCTCAGATACCATTCCATAAACCCAATATGTAATAGACAAGACCTACTCCTTGCTCAGAGAACTGGACTCAACACGCCCTATTCACCGCACAAGAATATATCTGACTAGTAATAATCTTAAAACCTATGTATTGATATCTCTCTGTTAGTGTGTCAAGTGGGTGTAAAGTGGCATAAACACAGCAGTGAAAAGCAGCTAAACCCCATTATAAAAATAAATTACTTTGAAAAACCCATGAAACAAAGACAGTGAAAGAGAGAGAAATTCTTACACAATGCGTTCAGGGGCTGTGATGCAACCTGGATTGACCATTTCTAGACCCACAGCTGGATGAGACATAAGGGTGGACACTCTTGGGGCTGAGAGGTTTGGTGAGGTTGGGTGAGCAAACGCAGACCCTTTAAAGTAATACTGCGTGGTACCCATCGCATGGGTCCCAAATCTCCAGGTTCAAGGGCATCTTCCTACATCGAAAACATGCATGAGAAAACAAAAAAGATGGTACACCATGTGATGGGGAAAGGTTTCTAAAACGCACCTCATTTCTCTTCTCCTTGTGCCCGGGGTCGCCATTCCAGCCGCTTTACTAACAATCTCCCTACTTGGAGCATCAGCACCTTTAACCTCCTGTTCCGTACAGGTTGCAATTTGTCCTGAGGATGAACGGGAATACGGGGAACCAGTGAGAGACTAGCTCTTGTTGTTGGGACAGGCACAGGTCACTCTATTTTCCCATCAGGAAGAAGAATTAACCACAGGCTCATCCTCCCCCCCGGAACCAGAACAGGGCCTGAAGCCATCCTGCGCTTTTGCGGCCAGCTCCCAAAAAAGCGAGTTGTACAATGGAGCTTCAGGGCACTGCAATTCACAAACCTGCAGAGTTATAAATGATAACTCTCGTCCACAAATATATTGAGGGAAGGCAAAGAAGAGGATTTGAAATCAAGGCAGAAATGCAGGAAACAGATTTCAGGAGGTAGATTCGAATCGCCTTTAAAGCACATGAAAAGCGGCAAAACGTTGACAATGATGCCCTTGGCCAAAAAGGGCGTATGTGTTTTTTCCTGAATATATTCAGGAAAAAACGCATACGCCCTTTTTGGCCAACCAAGCAACCTGGAAAGGCAAATCAGGGCTACAAAGAAGACTCGCTACCCATCGGTCAAAAGGGCCATGCTGAAAAAAGTCTCAAAACCAGAAATGCAGGACAGGCCATGGAGAAATGGGAGCCTTGCTACACTGATGGGTGGGATGTAAATTGCCAACAGCCACTCTGGAGAAGTGTACGGTGTGTCCTGAAACATCTAAAAAACACAGCTTAGAGAGCATAGGGCACTTCCACTCATGGGGGTATAAATTGGGAAAATGAAAAATCAGCAAGACACAAGCACCCCAAAGTTTAGGGCTGCTCTGTTGACAAGGACCTCCACTTCATTCCACCTTCAATATCCCAGGAGGGAGAAAAATGGATAAAGAAGTTGTGGTCCTTATGTACAATGGAATATCACTCAGCCATGAAATCAATGTCATAAGGCTAATAGCAGCATGATGAGTGGATTTAGGTACGATGATTCTAAGTGAAATAAGTCACACAGAAAAGGACACTTCTCATAAGGTATCACTTATAGAGGGAATGTAAAAACCGTTACACTTGAACTGAATTACAAAACAGAACAGAGTCACACATGCAGAAAACACACTATGGCTGCTTAACGGGAAAGGTAAGGTGGGGTGATACATAAAACAAGGGTTTCAAATTAGCTCAGATACCGTTCCATAAACCCAATATGTAATAGACAAGACCTACTCCTTGCTCAGAGAACTGGACTCAACACGCCCTATTCACCGCACAAGAATATATCTGACTAGTAATAATCTTAAAACCTATGTATTGATATCTCTCTGTTAGTGTGTCAAGTGGGTGTAAAGCGGCATAAACACAGCAGTGAAAAGCAGCTAAACCCCATTATAAAAATAAATTACTTTGAAAAACCCATGAAACAAAGACAGTGAAAGAGAGAGAAATTCTTACACAATGCGTTCAGGGGCTGTGATGCAACCTGGATTGACCATATCTAGACCCACAGATGGATGAGACATAAGGGTGGACACTCTTGGGGCTGAGAGGTTTGGTGAGGTTGGGTGAGCAAACGCAGACCCTTTAAAGTAATACTGCGTGGTACCCATCGCATGGGTCCCAAATCTCCAGGTTCAAGGGCATCTTCCTACATCGAAAACATGCATGAGAAAACAAAAAGATGGTACACCATGTGATGGGGAAAGGTTTCTAAAACGCACCTCATTTCTCTTCTCCTTGTGCCCGGGTTCGCCATTCCAGCCGCTTTACTAACAATCTCCCTACTTGGAGCATCAGCACCTTTAACCTCCTGTTCCGTACAGGTTGCAATTTGTCCTGAGGATGAACGGGTAGACGGGGAACCAGTGAGAGACTAGCTCTTGGTGTTGGGACAGGCACAGGTCACTCTATTTTCCCATCAGGAAGAAGAATTAACCACAGGCTCATCCTCCCCCCCGGAACCAGAACAGGGCCTGAAGCCATCCTGCGCTTTTGCGGCCAGCTCCCAAAAAAGCGAGTTGTACAATGGAGCTTCAGGGCACTGCAATTCACAAACCTGCAGAGTTATAAATGATAACTCTCGTCCACAAATATATTGAGGGAAGGCAAAGAAGAGGATTTGAAAGCAAGGCAGAAATGCAGGAAACAGATTTCAGGAGGTAGATTCGAATCGCCTTTAAAGCACATGAAAAGCGGCAAAACGTTGACAATGATGCCCTTGGCCAAAAAGGGCGTATGCGTTTTTTCCTGAATATATTCAGGAAAAAACGCATACGCCCTTTTTGGCCAACCAAGCAACCTGGAAAGGCAAATCAGGGCTACAAAGAAGACTCGCTACCCATCGGTCAAAAGGGCCATGCTGAAAAAAGTCTCAAAACCAGAAATGCAGGACAGGCCATGGAGAAATGGGAGCCTTGCTACACTGATGTGTGGGATGTAAATTGCCAACAGCCACTCTGGAGAAGTGTACGGTGTGTCCTGAAACATCTAAAAAACACAGCTTAGAGAGCATAGGGCAC
This sequence comes from Balaenoptera borealis, assembly GCF_965194805.1. Lineage (NCBI taxonomy): Eukaryota > Metazoa > Chordata > Mammalia > Artiodactyla > Balaenopteridae > Balaenoptera > Balaenoptera borealis. Next base: position 32,832 of record NW_028122973.1, read on the forward strand.
TTCCACTCATGGGGGTATAAATTGGGAAAATGAAAAATCAGCAAGACACAAGCACCCCAAAGTTTAGGGCTGCTCTGTTGACAAGGACCTCCACTTCATTCCACCTTCAATATCCCAGGAGGGAGAAAAATGGATAAAGAAGTTGTGGTCCTTATGTACAATGGAATATCACTCAGCCATGAAATCAATGTCATAAGGCTAATAGCAGCATGATGAGTGGATTTAGGTACGACGATTCTAGGTGAAATAAGTCACACAGAAAAGGACACTTCTCATAAGGTATCACTTATAGAGGGAATGTAAAAACCGTTACACTTGAACTGAATTACAAAACAGAACAGAGTCACACATGCAGAAAACACACTATGGCTGCTTAACGGGAAAGGTAAGGTGGGGTGATACATAAAACAAGGGTTTCAAATTAGCTCAGATACCGTTCCATAAACCCAATATGTAATAGACAAGACCTACTCCTTGCTCAGAGAACTGGACTCAACACGCCCTATTCACCGCACAAGAATATATCTGACTAGTAATAATCTTAAAACCTATGTATTGATATCTCTCTGTTAGTGTGTCAAGTGGGTGTAAAGCGGCATAAACACAGCAGTGAAAAGCAGCTAAACCCCATTATAAAAATAAATTACTTTGAAAAACCCATGAAACAAAGACAGTGAAAGAGAGAGAAATTCTTACACAATGCGTTCAGGGGCTGTGATGCAACCTGGATTGACCATATCTAGACCCACAGCTGGATGAGACATAAGGGTGGACACTCTTGGGGCTGAGAGGTTTGGTGAGGTTGGGTGAGCAAACGCAGACCCTTTAAAGTAATACTGCGTGGTACCCATCGCATGGGTCCCAAATCTCCAGGTTCAAGGGCATCTTCCTACATCGAAAACATGCATGAGAAAACAAAAAGATGGTACACCATGTGATGGGGAAAGGTTTCTAAAACGCACCTCATTTCTCTTCTCCTTGTGCCCGGGTTCGCCATTCCAGCCGCTTTACTAACAATCTCCCTACTTGGAGCATCAGCACCTTTAACCTCCTGTTCCGTACAGGTTGCAATTTGTCCTGAGGATGAACGGGTAGACGGGGAACCAGTGAGAGACTAGCTCTTGGTGTTGGGACAGGCACAGGTCACTCTATTTTCCCATCAGGAAGAAGAATTAACCACAGGCTCATCCTCCCCCCCGGAACCAGAACAGGGCCTGAAGCCATCCTGCGCTTTTGCGGCCAGCTCCCAAAAAAGCGAGTTGTACAATGGAGCTTCAGGGCACTGCAATTCACAAACCTGCAGAGTTATAAATGATAACTCTCGTCCACAAATATATTGAGGGAAGGCAAAGAAGAGGATTTGAAATCAAGGCAGAAATGCAGGAAACAGATTTCAGGAGGTAGATTCGAATCGCATTTAAAGCACATGAAAAGCGGCAAAACGTTGACAATGATGCCCTTGGCCAAAAAGGGCGTATGCGTTTTTTCCTGAATATATTCAGGAAAAAACGCATACGCCCTTTTTGGCCAACCAAGCAACCTGAAAAGGCAAATCAGCGCTACAAAGCAGACTCGCTACCCATCGGTCAAAAGGGCCATGCTGAAAAAAGTCTCAAAACCAGAAATGCAGGACAGGCCATGGAGAAATGGGAGCCTTGCTACACTGATGGGCGGGATGTAAATTGCCAACAGCCACTCTGGAGAAGTGTACGGTGTGTCCTGAAACATCTAAAAAACACAGCTTAGAGAGCATAGGGCACTTCCACTCATGGGGGTATAAATTGGGAAAATGAAAATTCAGCAAGACACAAGCACCCCAAAGTTTAGGGCTGCTCTGTTGACAAGGACCTCCACTTCATTCCACCTTCAATATCCCAGGAGGGAGAAAAATGGATAAAGAAGTTGTGGTCCTTATGTACAATGGAATATCACTCAGCCATGAAATCAATCTCATAAGGCTAGTAGCAGCATGATGAGTGGATTTAGGTACGACGATTCTAAGTGAAATAAGTCACACAGAAAAGGACACTTCTCATAAGGTATCACTTATAGAGGGAATGTAAAAACCGTTACACTTGAACTGAATTACAAAACAGAACAGAATCACACAGGCAGAAAACACACTATGGCTGCTTAACGGGAAAGGTGAGGTGGGGTGATACATAAAACAAGGGTTTCAAATTAGCTCAGATACCGTTCCATAAACCCAATATGTAATAGACAAGACCTACTCCTTGCTCAGAGAACTGGACCCAACACGCCCTATTCACCGCACAAGAATATATCTCACTAGTAATAATCTTAAAACCTATGTATTGATATCTCTCTGTTAGTGTGTCAAGTGGGTGAAAAGCGGCATAAACACAGCAGTGAAAAGCAGCTAAACCCCATTATAAAAATAAATTACTTTTACAAACCCATGAAACAAAGACAGTGAAAGAGAGAGAAATTCTTACACAATGCGTTCAGGGGCTGTGATGCAACCTGGATTGACCATATCTAGACCCACAGCTGGATGAGACATAAGGGTGGACACTCTTGGGGCTGAGAGGTTTGGTGAGGTTGGGTGAGCAAACGCAGACCCTTTAAAGTAATACTGCGTGGTACCCATCGCATGGGTCCCAAATCTCCAGGTTCAAGGGCATCTTCCTACATCGAAAACATGCATGAGAAAACAAAAAGATGGTACACCATGTGATGGGGAAAGGTTTCTAAAACGCACCTCATTTCTCTTCTCCTTGTGCCCGGGTTCGCCATTCCAGCCGCTTTACTAACAATCTCCCTACTTGGAGCATCAGCACCTTTAACCTCCTGTTCCGTACAGGTTGCAATTTGTCCTGAGGATGAACGGGTAGACGGGGAACCAGTGAGAGACTAGCTCTTGGTGTTGGGACAGGCACAGGTCACTCTATTTTCCCATCAGGAAGAAGAATTAACCACAGGCTCATCCTCCCCCCCGGAACCAGAACAGGGCCTGAAGCCATCCTGCGCTTTTGCGGCCAGCTCCCAAAAAAGCGAGTTGTACAATGGAGCTTCAGGGCACTGCAATTCACAAACCTGCAGAGTTATAAATGATAACTCTCGTCCACAAATATATTGAGGGAAGGCAAAGAAGAGGATTTGAAATCAAGGCAGAAATGCAGGAAACAGATTTCAGGAGGTAGATTCGAATCGCCTTTAAAGCACATGAAAAGCGGCAAAACGTTGACAATGATGCCCTTGGCCAAAAAGGGCGTATGCGTTTTTTCCTGAATATATTCAGGAAAAAACGCATACGCCCTTTTTGGCCAACCAAGCAACCTGGAAAGGCAAATCAGGGCTACAAAGAAGACTCGCTACCCATCGGTCAAAAGGGCCATGCTGAAAAAAGTCTCAAAACCAGAAATGCAGGACAGGCCATGGAGAAATGGGAGCCTTGCTACACTGATAGGCGGGATGTAAATTGCCAACAGCCACTCTGGAGAAGTGTACGGTGTGTCCTGAAACATCTAAAAAACACAGCTTAGAGAGCATAGGGCACTTCCACTCATGGGGGTATAAATTGGGAAAATGAAAAATCAGCAAGACACAAGCACCCCAAAGTTTAGGGCTGCTCTGTTGACAAGGACCTCCACTTCATTCCACCTTCAATATCCCAGGAGGGAGAAAAATGGATAAAGAAGTTGTGGTCCTTATGTACAATGGAATATCACTCAGCCATGAAATCAATGTCATAAGGCTAATAGCAGCATGATGAGTGGATTTAGGTACGACGATTCTAAGTGAAATAAGTCACACAGAAAAGGACACTTCTCATAAGGTATCACTTATAGAGGGAATGTAAAAACCGTTACACTTGAACTGAATTACAAAACAGAACAGAGTCACACAGGCAGAAAACACACTATGGCTGCTTAACGGGAAAGGTGAGGTGGGGTGATACATAACAAAAGGGTTTCAAATTAGCTCAGATACCGTTCCATAAACCCAATATGTAATAGACAAGACCTACTCCTTGCTCAGAGAACTGGACTCAACACGCCCTATTCACCGCACAAGAATATATCTGACTAATAATAATCGTAAAACCTATGTATTGATATCTCTCTGTTAGTGTGTCAAGTGGGTGTAAAGCGGCATAAACACAGCAGTGAAAAGCAGCTAAACCCCATTATCAAAATAAATTACTTTGAAAAACCCATGAAACAAAGACAGTGAAAGAGAGAGAAATTCTTACACAATGCGTTCAGGGGCTGTGATGCAACCTGGATTGACCATTTCTAGACCCACAGCTGGATGAGACATAAGGGTGGACACTCTTGGGGCTGAGAGGTTTGGTGAGGTTGGGTGAGCAAACGCAGACCCTTTAAAGTAATACTGCGTGGTACCCATCGCATGGGTCCCAAATCTCCAGGTTCAAGGGCATCTTCCTACATCGAAAACATGCATGAGAAAACAAAAAGATGGTACACCATGTGATGGGGAAAGGTTTCTAAAACGCACCTCATTTCTCTTCTCCTTGTGCCCGGGTTCGCCATTCCAGCCGCTTTACTAACAATCTCCCTACTTGGAGCATCAGCACCTTTAACCTCCTGTTCCGTACAGGTTGCAATTTGTCCTGAGGATGAACGGGTAGACGGGGAACCAGTGAGAGACTAGCTCTTGGTGTTGGGACAGGCACAGGTCACTCTATTTTCCCATCAGGAAGAAGAATTAACCACAGGCTCATCCTCCCCCCCAGAACCAGAACAGGGCCTGAAGCCATCCTGCGCTTTTGCGGCCAGCTCCCAAAAAAGCGAGTTGTACAATGGAGCTTCAGGGCACTGCAATTCACAAACCTACAGAGTTATAAATGATAACTCTCGTCCACAAATATATTGAGGGAAGGCAAAGAAGAGGATTTGAAATCAAGGCAGAATTGTAGGAAACAGATTTCAGGAGGTAGATTCGAATCGCCTTTAAAGCACATGAAAAGCGGCAAAACGTTGACAATGATGCCCTTGGCCAAAAAGGGCGTATGCGTTTTTTCCTGAATATATTCAGGAAAAAACGCATACGCCCTTTTTGGCCAACCAAGCAACCTGAAAAGGCAAATCAGCGCTACAAAGCAGACTCGCTACCCATCGGTCAAAAGGGCCATGCTGAAAAAAGTCTCAAAACCAGAAATGCAGGACAGGCCATGGAGAAATGGGAGCCTTGCTACACTGATGGGCGGGATGTAAATTGCCAACAGCCACTCTGGAGAAGTGTACGGTGTGTCCTGAAACATCTAAAAAACACAGCTTAGAGACCATAGGGCACTTCCACTCATGGGGGTATAAATTGGGAAAATGAAAATTCAGCAAGACACAAGCACCCCAAAGTTTAGGGCTGCTCTGTTGACAAGGACCTCCACTTCATTCCACCTTCAATATCCCAGGAAAGAGAAAAATGGATAAAGAAGTTGTGGTCCTTATGTACAATGGAATATCACTCAGCCATGAAATCAATCTCATAAGGCTAGTAGCAGCATGATGAGTGGATTTAGGTACGACGATTCTAAGTGAAATAAGTCACACAGAAAAGGACACTTCTCATAAGGTATCACTTATAGAGGGAATGTAAAAACCGTTACACTTGAACTGAATTACAAAACAGAACAGAGTCACACAGGCAGAAAACACACTATGGCTGCTTAACGGGAAAGGTGAGGTGGGGTGATACATAAAACAAGGGTTTCAAATTAGCTCAGATACCGTTCCATAAACCCAATATGTAATAGACAAGACCTACTCCTTGCTCAGAGAACTGGACCCAACACGCCCTATTCACCGCACAAGAATATATCTCACTAGTAATAATCTTAAAACCTATGTATTGATATCTCTCTGTTAGTGTGTCAAGTGGGTGAAAAGCGGCATAAACACAGCAGTGAAAAGCAGCTAAACCCCATTATAAAAATAAATTACTTTTACAAACCCATGAAACAAAGACAGTGAAAGAGAGAGAAATTCTTACACAATGCGTTCAGGGGCTGTGATGCAACCTGGATTGACCATATCTAGACCCACAGCTGGATGAGACATAAGGGTGGACACTCTTGGGGCTGAGAGGTTTGGTGAGGTTGGGTGAGCAAACGCAGACCCTTTAAAGTAATACTGCGTGGTACCCATCGCATGGGTCCCAAATCTCCAGGTTCAAGGGCATCTTCCTACATCGAAAACATGCATGAGAAACCCAGAAGATGGTACACCGTGTGACGTGGAAAGGTTTCTAAAACGCACCTCATTTCTCTTCTCCTTGTGCCCGGGTTCGCCATTCCAGCCGCTTTACTAACAATCTCCCTACTTGGAGCATCAGCACCTTTAACCTCCTGTTCCGTACAGGTTGCAATTTGTCCTGAGGATGAACGGGTAGACGGGGAACCAGTGAGAGACTAGCTCTTGGTGTTGGGACAGGCAAAGGTCACTCTATTTTCCCATCAGGAAGAAGAATTAACCACAGGCTCATCCTCCCCCCCGGAACCAGAACAGGGCCTGAAGCCATCCTGTGCTTTTGCGGCCAGCTCCCAAAAAAGCGAGTTGTAAAATGGAGCTTCAGGGCACTGCAATTCACAAACCTGCAGAGTTATAAATGATAACTCTCGTCCACAAATATATTGAGGGAAGGCAAAGAAGAGGATTTGAAATCAAGGCAGAATTGTAGGAAACAGATTTCAGGAGGTAGATTCGAATCACCTTTAAAGCACATGAAAAGCGGCAAAACGTTGACAATGATGCCCTTGGCCAAAAAGGGCGTATGCCTTTTTTCCTGAATATATTCAGGAAAAAACGCATACGCCCTTTTTGGCCAACCAAGCAACCTGGAAAGGCAAATCAGGGCTACAAAGAAGACTCGCTACCCATCGGTCAAAAGGGCCATGCTGAAAAAAGTCTCAAAACCAGAAATGCAGGACAGGCCATGGAGAAATGGGAGCCTTGCTACACTGATGGGCGGGATGTAAATTGCCAACAGCCACTCTGGAGAAGTGTACGGTGTGTCCTGAAACATCTAAAAAACACAGCTTAGAGAGCATAGGGCACTTCCACTCATGGGGGTATAAATTGGGAAAATGAAAAATCAGCAAGACACAAGCACCCCAAAGTTTAGGGCTGCTCTGTTGACAAGGACCTCCACTTCATTCCACCTTCAATATCCCAGGAGGGAGAAAAATGGATAAAGAAGTTGTGGTCCTTATGTACAATGGAATATCACTCAGCCATGAAATCAATGTCATAAGGCTAATAGCAGCATGATGAGTGGATTTAGGTACGACGATTCTAAGTGAAATAAGTCACACAGAAAAGGACACTTCTCATAAGGTATCACTTATAGAGGGAATGTAAAAACCGTTACACTTGAACTGAATTACAAAACAGAACAGAGTCACACATGCAGAAAACACACTATGGCTGCTTAACGGGAAAGGTAAGGTGGGGTGATACATAAAACAAGGGTTTCAAATTAGCTCAGATACCGTTCCATAAACTCAATATGTAATAGACAAGACCTACTCCTTGCTCAGAGAACTGGACTCAACACGCCCTATTCACCGCACAAGAATATATCTGACTAGTAATAATCTTAAAACCTATGTATTGATATCTCTCTGTTAGTGTGTCAAGTGGGTGTAAAGCGGCATAAACACAGCAGTGAAAAGCAGCTAAACCCCATTATAAAAATAAATTACTTTCAAAAACCCATGAAACAAAGACAGTGAAAGAGAGAGAAATTCTTACACAATGCCTTCAGGGGCTGTGATGCAACCTGGATTGACCATATCTAGACCCACAGCTGGATGAGACATAAGGGTGGACACTCTTGGGGCTGAGAGGTTTGGTGAGGTTGGGTGAGCAAACGCAGACCCTTTAAAGTAATACTGCGTGGTACCCATCGCATGGGTCCCAAATCTCCAGGTTCAAGGGCATCTTCCTACATCGAAAACATGCATGAGAAAACAAAAAGATGGTACACCATGTGATGGGGAAAGGTTTCTAAAACGCACCTCATTTCTCTTCTCCTTGTGCCCGGGTTCGCCATTCCAGCCGCTTTACTAACAATCTCCCTACTTGGAGCATCAGCACCTTTAACCTCCTGTTCCGTACAGGTTGCAATTTGTCCTGAGGATGAACGGGTAGACGGGGAACCAGTGAGAGACTAGCTCTTGGTGTTGGGACAGGCACAGGTCACTCTATTTTCCCATCAGGAAGAAGAATTAACCACAGGCTCATCCTCCCCCCCGGAACCAGAACAGGGCCTGAAGCCATCCTGTGCTTTTGCGGCCAGCTCACAAAAAAGCGAGTTGTACAATGGAGCTTCAGGGCACTGCAATTCACAAACCTGCAGAGTTATAAATGATAACTCTCGTCCACAAATATATTGAGGGAAGGCAAAGAAGAGGATTTGAAATCAAGGCAGAAATGCAGGAAACAGATTTCAGGAGGTAGATTCGAATCGCCTTTAAAGCACATGAAAAGCGGCAAAACGTTGACAATGATGCCCTTGGCCAAAAAGGGCGTATGCGTTTTTTCCTGAATATATTCAGGAAAAAACGCATACGCCCTTTTTGGCCAACCAAGCAACCTGGAAAGGCAAATCAGGGCTACAAAGAAGACTCGCTACCCATCGGTCAAAAGGGCCATGCTGAAAAAAGTCTCAAAACCAGAAATGCAGGACAGGCCATGGAGAAATGGGAGCCTTGCTACACTGATGGGCGGGATGTAAATTGCCAACAGCCACTCTGGAGAAGTGTACGGTGTGTCCTGAAACATCTAAAAAACACAGCTTAGAGAGCATAGGGCACTTCCACTCATGGGGGTATAAATTGGGAAAATGAAAAATCAGCAAGACACAAGCACCCCAAAGTTTAGGGCTGCTCTGTTGACAAGGACCTCCACTTCATTCCACCTTCAATATCCCAGGAGGGAGAAAAATGGATAAAGAAGTTGTGGTCCTTATGTACAATGGAATATCACTCAGCCATGAAATCAATGTCATAAGGCTAATAGCAGCATGATGAGTGGATTTAGGTACGACGATTCTAAGTGAAATAAGTCACACAGAAAAGGACACTTCTCATAAGGTATCACTTATAGAGGGAATGTAAAAACCGTTACACTTGAACTGAATTACAAAACAGAACAGAGTCACACAGGCAGAAAACACACTATGGCTGCTTAACGGGAAAGGTAAGGTGGGGTGATACATAAAACAAGGGTTTCAAATTAGCTCAGATACCGTTCCATAAACTCAATATGTAATAGACAAGACCTACTCCTTGCTCAGAGAACTGGACTCAACACGCCCTATTCACCGCACAAGAATATATCTGACTAGTAATAATCTTAAAACCTATGTATTGATATCTCTCTGTTAGTGTGTCAAGTGGGTGTAAAGCGGCATAAACACAGCAGTGAAAAGCAGCTAAACCCCATTATAAAAATTAATTACTTTGAAAAACCCATGAAACAAAGACAGTGAAAGAGAGAGAAATTCTTACACAATGCGTTCAGGGGCTGTGATGCAACCTGGATTGACCATTTCTAGACCCACAGCTGGATGAGACATAAGGGTGGACACTCTTGGGGCTGAGAGGTTTGGTGAGGTTGGGTGAGCAAACGCAGACCCTTTAAAGTAATACTGCGTGGTACCCATCGCATGGGTCCCAAATCTCCAGGTTCAAGGGCATCTTCCTACATCGAAAACATGCATGAGAAAACAAAAAGATGGTACACCATGTGATGGGGAAAGGTTTCTAAAACGCACCTCATTTCTCTTCTCCTTGTGCCCGGGGTCGCCATTCCAGCCGCTTTACTAACAATCTCCCTACTTGGAGCATCAGCACCTTTAACCTCCTGTTCCGTACAGGTTGCAATTTGTCCTGAGGATGAACGGGAATACGGGGAACCAGTGAGAGACTAGCTCTTGTTGTTGGGACAGGCACAGGTCACTCTATTTTCCCATCAGGAAGAAGAATTAACCACAGGCTCATCCTCCCCCCCGGAACCAGAACAGGGCCTGAAGCCATCCTGCGCTTTTGCGGCCAGCTCCCAAAAAAGCGAGTTGTACAATGGAGCTTCAGGGCACTGCAATTCACAAACCTACAGAGTTATAAATGATAACTCTCGTCCACAAATATATTGAGGGAAGGCAAAGAAGAGGATTTGAAATCAAGGCAGAAATGCAGGAAACAGATTTCAGGAGGTAGATTCGAATCGCCTTTAAAGCACATGAAAAGCGGCAAAACGTTGACAATGATGCTCTTGGCCAAAAAGGGCGTATGCGTTTTTTCCTGAATATATTCAGGAAAAAACGCATACGCCCTTTTTGGCCAACCAAGCAACCTGGAAAGGCAAATCAGGGCTACAAAGAAGACTCGCTACCCATCGGTCAAAAGGGCCATGCTGAAAAAAGTCTCAAAACCAGAAATGCAGGACAGGCCATGGAGAAATGGGAGCCCTGCTACACTGATGGGTGGGATGTAAATTGCCAACAGCCACTCTGGAGAAGTGTACGGTGTGTCCTGAAACATCTAAAAAACACAGCTTAGAGAGCATAGGGCACTTCCACTCATGGGGGTATAAATTGGGAAAATGAAAAATCAGCAAAACACAAGCACCCCAAAGTTTAGGGCTGCTCTGTTGACAAGGACCTCCACTTCATTCCACCTTCAATATCCCAGGAGGGAGAAAAATGGATAAAGAAGTTGTGGTCCTTATGTACAATGGAATATCACTCAGCCATGAAATCAATGTCATAAGGCTAATAGCAGCATGATGAGTGGATTTAGGTACGACGATTCTAAGTGAAATAAGTCACACAGAAAAGGACACTTCTCATAAGGTATCACTTATAGAGGGAATGTAAAAACCGTTACACTTGAACTGAATTACAAAACAGAACAGAGTCACACATGCAGAAAACACACTATGGCTGCTTAACGGGAAAGGTAAGGTGGGGTGATACATAAAACAAGGGTTTCAAATTAGCTCAGATACCGTTCCATAAACCCAATATGTAATAGACAAGACCTACTCCTTGCTCAGAGAACTGGACTCAACACGCCCTATTCACCGCACAAGAATATATCTGACTAGTAATAATCTTAAAACCTATGTATTGATATCTCTCTGTTAGTGTGTCAAGTGGGTGTAAAGCGGCATAAACACAGCAGTGAAAAGCAGCTAAACCCCATTATAAAAATAAATTACTTTGAAAAACCCATGAAACAAAGACAGTGAAAGAGAGAGAAATTCTTACACAATGCGTTCAGGGGCTGTGATGCAACCTGGATTGACCATATCTAGACCCACAGCTGGATGAGACATAAGGGTGGACACTCTTGGGGCTGAGAGGTTTGGTGAGGTTGGGTGAGCAAACGCAGACCCTTTAAAGTAATACTCCATGGTACCCATCGCATGGGTCCCAAATCTCCAGGTTCAAGGGCATCTTCCTACATCGAAAACATGCATGAGAAAACAAAAAGATGGTACACCATGTGATGGGGAAAGGTTTCTAAAACGCACCTCATTTCTCTTCTCCTTGTGCCCGGGTTCGCCATTCCAGCCGCTTTACTAACAATCTCCCTACTTGGAGCATCAGCACCTTTAACCTCCTGTTCCGTACAGGTTGCAATTTGTCCTGAGGATGAACGGGTAGACGGGGAACCAGTGAGAGACTAGCTCTTGGTGTTGGGACAGGCACAGGTCACTCTATTTTCCCATCAGGAAGAAGAATTAACCACAGGCTCATCCTCCCCCCCGGAACCAGAACAGGGCCTGAAGCCATCCTGCGCTTTTGCGGCCAGCTCCCAAAAAAGCGAGTTGTACAATGGAGCTTCAGGGCACTGCAATTCACAAACCTGCAGTTATAAATGATAACTCTCGTCCACAAATATATTGAGGGAAGGCAAAGAAGAGGATTTGAAATCAAGGCAGAAATGCAGGAAACAGATTTCAGGAGGTAGATTCGAATCGCCTTTAAAGCACATGAAAAGCGGCAAAACGTTGACAATGATGCCCTTGGCCAAAAAGGGCGTATGCGTTTTTTCCTGAATATATTCAGGAAAAAACGCATACGCCCTTTTTGGCCAACCAAGCAACCTGGAAAGGCAAATCAGGGCTACAAAGAAGACTCGCTACCCATCGGTCAAAAGGGCCATGCTGAAAAAAGTCTCAAAACCAGAAATGCAGGACAGGCCATGGAGAAATGGGAGCCTTGCTACACTGATAGGCGGGATGTAAATTGCCAACAGCCACTCTGGAGAAGTGTACGGTGTGTCCTGAAACATCTAAAAAACACAGCTTAGAGAGCATAGGGCACTTCCACTCATGGGGGTATAAATTGGGAAAATGAAAAATCAGCAAGACACAAGCACCCCAAAGTTTAGGGCTGCTCTGTTGACAAGGACCTCCACTTCATTCCACCTTCAATATCCCAGGAGGGAGAAAAATGGATAAAGAAGTTGTGGTCCTTATGTACAATGGAATATCACTCAGCCATGAAATCAATGTCATAAGGCTAATAGCAGCATGATGAGTGGATTTAGGTACGACGATTCTAAGTGAAATAAGTCACACAGAAAAGGACACTTCTCATAAGGTATCACTTATAGAGGGAATGTAAAAACCGTTACACTTGAACTGAATTACAAAACAGAACAGAGTCACACATGCAGAAAACACACTATGGCTGCTTAACGGGAAAGGTGAGGTGGGGTGATACATAAAAAAAGGGTTTCAAATTAGCTCAGATACCGTTCCATAAACCCAATATGTAATAGACAAGACCTACTCCTTGCTCAGAGAACTGGACTCAACACGCCCTATTCACCGCACAAGAATATATCTGACTAGTAATAATCTTAAAACCTATGTATTGATATCTCTCTGTTAGTGTGTCAAGTGGGTGTAAAGCGGCATAAACACAGCAGTGAAAAGCAGCTAAACCCCATTATCAAAATAAATTACTTTGAAAAACCCATGAAACAAAGACAGTGAAAGAGAGAGAAATTCTTACACAATGCGTTCAGGGGCTGTGATGCAACCTGGATTGACCATTTCTAGACCCACAGCTGGATGAGACATAAGGGTGGACACTCTTGGGGCTGAGAGGTTTGGTGAGGTTGGGTGAGCAAACGCAGACCCTTTAAAGTAATACTGCGTGGTACCCATCGCATGGGTCCCAAATCTCCAGGTTCAAGGGCATCTTCCTACATCGAAAACATGCATGAGAAAACAAAAAGATGGTACACCATGTGATGGGGAAAGGTTTCTAAAACGCACCTCATTTCTCTTCTCCTTGTGCCCGGGTTCGCCATTCCAGCCGCTTTACTAACAATCTCCCTACTTGGAGCATCAGCACCTTTAACCTCCTGTTCCGTACAGGTTGCAATTTGTCCTGAGGATGAACGGGTAGACGGGGAACCAGTGAGAGACTAGCTCTTGGTGTTGGGACAGGCACAGGTCACTCTATTTTCCCATCAGGAAGAAGAATTAACCACAGGCTCATCCTCCCCCCCGGAACCAGAACAGGGCCTGAAGCCATCCTGCGCTTTTGCGGCCAGCTCCCAAAAAAGCGAGTTGTACAATGGAGCTTCAGGGCACTGCAATTCACAAACCTACAGAGTTATAAATGATAACTCTCGTCCACAAATATATTGAGGGAAGGCAAAGAAGAGGATTTGAAATCAAGGCAGAATTGTAGGAAACAGATTTCAGGAGGTAGATTCGAATCGCCTTTAAAGCACATGAAAAGCGGCAAAACGTTGACAATGATGCCCTTGGCCAAAAAGGGCGTATGCGTTTTTTCCTGAATATATTCAGGAAAAAACGCATACGCCCTTTTTGGCCAACCAAGCAACCTGGAAAGGCAAATCAGGGCTACAAAGAAGACTCGCTACCCATCGGTCAAAAGGGCCATGCTGAAAAAAGTCTCAAAACCAGAAATGCAGGACAGGCCATGGAGAAATGGGAGCCTTGCTACACTGATGGGCGGGATGTAAATTGCCAACAGCCACTCTGGAGAAGTGTACGGTGTGTCCTGAAACATCTAAAAAACACAGCTTAGAGAGCATAGGGCACTTCCACTCATGGGGGTATAAATTGGGAAAATGAAAATTCAGCAAGACACAAGCACCCCAAAGTTTAGGGCTGCTCTGTTGACAAGGACCTCCACTTCATTCCACCTTCAATATCCCAGGAAAGAGAAAAATGGATGAAGAAGTTGTGGTCCTTATGTACAATGGAATATCACTCAGCCATGAAATCAATGTCATAAGGCTAGTAGCAGCATGATGAGTGGATTTAGGTACGACGATTCTAAGTGAAATAAGTCACACAGAAAAGGACACTTCTCATAAGGTATCACTTATAGAGGGAATGTAAAAACCGTTACACTTGAACTGAATTACAAAACAGAACAGAGTCACACAGGCAGAAAACACACTATGGCTGCTTAACGGGAAAGGTGAGGTGGGGTGATACATAAAACAAGGGTTTCAAATTAGCTCAGATACCGTTCCATAAACCCAATATGTAATAGACAAGACCTACTCCTTGCTCAGAGAACTGGACCCAACACGCCCTATTCACCGCACAAGAATATATCTCACTAGTAATAATCTTAAAACCTATGTATTGATATCTCTCTGTTAGTGTGTCAAGTGGGTGAAAAGCGGCATAAACACAGCAGTGAAAAGCAGCTAAACCCCATTATAAAAATAAATTACTTTTACAAACCCATGAAACAAAGACAGTGAAAGAGAGAGAAATTCTTACACAATGCGTTCAGGGGCTGTGATGCAACCTGGATTGACCATATCTAGACCCACAGCTGGATGAGACATAAGGGTGGACACTCTTGGGGCTGAGAGGTTTGGTGAGGTTGGGTGAGCAAACGCAGACCCTTTAAAGTAATACTGCGTGGTACCCATCGCATGGGTCCCAAATCTCCAGGTTCAAGGGCATCTTCCTACATCGAAAACATGCATGAGAAACCCAGATGATGGTACACCGTGTGACGTGGAAAGGTTTCTAAAACGCACCTCATTTCTCTTCTCCTTGTGCCCGGGTTCGCCATTCCAGCCGCTTTACTAACAATCTCCCTACTTGGAGCATCAGCACCTTTAACCTCCTGTTCCGTACAGGTTGCAATTTGTCCTGAGGATGAACGGGTAGACGGGGAACCAGTGAGAGACTAGCTCTTGGTGTTGGGACAGGCACAGGTCACTCTATTTTCCCATCAGGAAGAAGAATTAACCACAGGCTCATCCTCCCCCCCGGAACCAGAACAGGGCCTGAAGCCATCCTGCGCTTTTGCGGCCAGCTCCCAAAAAAGCGAGTTGTAAAATGGAGGTTCAGGGCACTGCAATTCCCAAACCTGCAGAGTTATAAATGATAACTCTCGTCCACAAATATATTGAGGGAAGGCAAAGAAGAGGATTTGAAATCAAGGCAGAATTGCAGGAAACAGATTTCAGGAGGTAGATTCGAATCGCCTTTAAAGCACATGAAAAGCGGCAAAACGTTGACAATGATGCCCTTGGCCAAAAAGGGCGTATGCGTTTTTTCCTGAATATATTCAGGAAAAAACGCATACGCCCTTTTTGGCCAACCAAGCAACCTGGAAAGGCAAATCAGCGCTACAAAGAAGACTCGCTACCCATCGGTCAAAAGGGCCATGCTGAAAAACGTGTCAAAACCAGAAATGCAGGACAGGCCATGGAGAAATGGGAGCCTTGCTACACTGATGGGCGGGATGTAAATTGCCAACAGCCACTCTGGAGAAGTGTACGGTGTGTCCTGAAACATCTAAAAAACACAGCTTAGAGAGCATAGGGCACTTCCACTCATGGGGGTATAAATTGGGAAAATGAAAAATCAGCAAGACACAAGCACCCCAAAGTTTAGGGCTGCTCTGTTGACAAGGACCTCCACTTCATTCCACCTCCAATATCCCAGGAAAGAGAAAAATGGATAAAGAAGTTGTGGTCCTTATGTACAATGGAATATCACTCAGCCATGAAATCAATGTCATAAGGCTAGTAGCAGCATGATGAGTGGATTTAGGTACGACGATTCTAAGTGAAATAAGTCACACAGAAAAGGACACTTCTCATAAGGTATCACTTATAGAGGGACTGTAAAAACCGTTACACTTGAACTGAATTACAAAACAGAACAGAGTCACACATGCAGAAAACACACTATGGCTGCTTAACGGGAAAGGTGAGGTGGGGTGATACATCAAACAAGGGTTTCAAATTAGCTCAGATACCGTTCCATAAACCCAATATGTAATAGACAAGACCTACTCCTTGCTCAGAGAACTGGACTCAACACGCCCTATTCACCGCACAAGAATATATCTGACTAGTAATAATCTTAAAACCTATGTATTGATATCTCTCTGTTAGTGTGTCAAGTGGGTGTAAAGCGGCATAAACACAGCAGTGAAAAGCAGCTAAACCCCATTATAAAAATAAATTACTTTGAAAAACCCATGAAACAAAGACAGTGAAAGAGAGAGAAATTCTTACACAATGCGTTCAGGGGCTGTGATGCAACCTGGATTGACCATTTCTAGACCCACAGCTGGATGAGACATAAGGGTGGACACTCTTGGGGCTGAGAGGTTTGGTGAGGTTGGGTGAGCAAACGCAGACCCTTTAAAGTAATACTGCGTGGTACCCATCGCATGGGTCCCAAATCTCCAGGTTCAAGGGCATCTTCCTACATCGAAAACATGCATGAGAAACCCAGAAGATGGTACACCGTGTGATGTGGAAAGGTTTCTAAAACGCACCTCATTTCTCTTCTCCTTGTGCCCGGGTTCGCCATTCCAGCCGCTTTACTAACAATCTCCCTACTTGGAGCATCAGCACCTTTAACCTCCTGTTCCGTACAGGTTGCAATTTGTCCTGAGGATGAACGGGTAGACGGGGAACCAGTGAGAGACTAGCTCTTGGTGTTGGGACAGGCACAGGTCACTCTATTTTCCCATCAGGAAGAAGAATTAACCACAGGCTCATCCTCCCCCCCGGAACCAGAACAGGGCCTGAAGCCATCCTGCGCTTTTGCGGCCAGCTCCCAAAAAAGCGAGTTGTAAAATGGAGGTTCAGGGCACTGCAATTCCCAAACCTGCAGAGTTATAAATGATAACTCTCGTCCACAAATATATTGAGGGAAGGCAAAGAAGAGGATTTGAAATCAAGGCAGAATTGCAGGAAACAGATTTCAGGAGGTAGATTCGAATCGCCTTTAAAGCACATGAAAAGCGGCAAAACGTTGACAATGATGCCCTTGGCCAAAAAGGGCGTATGCGTTTTTTCCTGAATATATTCAGGAAAAAACGCATACGCCCTTTTTGGCCAACCAAGCAACCTGGAAAGGCAAATCAGCGCTACAAAGAAGACTCGCTACCCATCGGTCAAAAGGGCCATGCTGAAAAACGTGTCAAAACCAGAAATGCAGGACAGGCCATGGAGAAATGGGAGCCTTGCTACACTGATGGGTGGGATGTAAATTGCCAACAGCCACTCTGGAGAAGTGTACGGTGTGTCCTGAAACATCTAAAAAACAGCTTAGAGAGCATAGGGCACTTCCACTCATGGGGGTATAAATTGGGAAAATGAAAAATCAGCAAGACACAAGCACCCCAAAGTTTAGGGCTGCTCTGTTGACAAGGACCTCCACTTCATTCCACCTCCAATATCCCAGGAAAGAGAAAAATGGATAAAGAAGTTGTGGTCCTTATGTACAATGGAATATCACTCAGCCATGAAATCAATGTCATAAGGCTAGTAGCAGCATGATGAGTGGATTTAGGTACGACGATTCTAAGTGAAATAAGTCACACAGAAAAGGACACTTCTCATAAGGTATCACTTATAGAGGGACTGTAAAAACCGTTACACTTGAACTGAATTACAAAACAGAACAGAGTCACACATGCAGAAAACACACTATGGCTGCTTAACGGGAAAGGTGAGGTGGGGTGATACATCAAACAAGGGTTTCAAATTAGCTCAGATACCGTTCCATAAACCCAATATGTAATAGACAAGACCTACTCCTTGCTCAGAGAACTGGACTCAACACGCCCTATTCACCGCACAAGAATATATCTGACTAGTAATAATCTTAAAACCTATGTATTGATATCTCTCTGTTAGTGTGTCAAGTGGGTGTAAAGCGGCATAAACACAGCAGTGAAAAGCAGCTAAACCCCATTATAAAAATAAATTACTTTGAAAAACCCATGAAACAAAGACAGTGAAAGAGAGAGAAATTCTTACACAATGCGTTCAGGGGCTGTGATGCAACCTGGATTGACCATTTCTAGACCCACAGCTGGATGAGACATAAGGGTGGACACTCTTGGGGCTGAGAGGTTTGGTGAGGTTGGGTGAGCAAACGCAGACCCTTTAAAGTAATACTGCGTGGTATCCATCGCATGGGTCCCAAATCTCCAGGTTCAAGGGCATCTTCCTACATCGAAAACATGCATGAGAAAACAAAAAAGATGGTACACCATGTGATGGGGAAAGGTTTCTAAAACGCACCTCATTTCTCTTCTCCTTGTGCCCGGGTTCGCCATTCCAGCCGCTTTACTAACAATCTCCCTACTTGGAGCATCAGCACCTTTAACCTCCTGTTCCGTACAGGTTGCAATTTGTCCTGAGGATGAACGGGAATACGGGGAACCAGTGAGAGACTAGCTCTTGTTGTTGGGACAGGCACAGGTCACTCTATTTTCCCATCAGGAAGAAGAATTAACCACAGGCTCATCCTCCCCCCCGGAACCAGAACAGGGCCTGAAGCCATCCTGCGCTTTTGCGGCCAGCTCCCAAAAAAGCGAGTTGTACAATGGAGCTTCAGGGCACTGCAATTCACAAACCTGCAGTTATAAATGATAACTCTCGTCCACAAATATATTGAGGGAAGGCAAAGAAGAGGATTTGAAATCAAGGCAGAAATGCAGGAAACAGATTTCAGGAGGTAGATTCGAATCGCCTTTAAAGCACATGAAAAGCGGCAAAACGTTGACAATGATGCCCTTGGCCAAAAAGGGCGTATGCGTTTTTTCCTGAATATATTCAGGAAAAAACGCATACGCCCTTTTTGGCCAACCAAGCAACCTGGAAAGGCAAATCAGGGCTACAAAGAAGACTCGCTACCCATCGGTCAAAAGGGCCATGCTGAAAAAAGTCTCAAAACCAGAAATGCAGGACAGGCCATGGAGAAATGGGAGCCTTGCTACACTGATAGGCGGGATGTAAATTGCCAACAGCCACTCTGGAGAAGTGTACGGTGTGTCCTGAAACATCTAAAAAACACAGCTTAGAGAGCATAGGGCACTTCCACTCATGGGGGTATAAATTGGGAAAATGAAAAATCAGCAAGACACAAGCACCCCAAAGTTTAGGGCTGCTCTGTTGACAAGGACCTCCACTTCATTCCACCTTCAATATCCCAGGAGGGAGAAAAATGGATAAAGAAGTTGTGGTCCTTATGTACAATGGAATATCACTCAGCCATGAAATCAATGTCATAAGGCTAATAGCAGCATGATGAGTGGATTTAGGTACGACGATTCTAAGTGAAATAAGTCACACAGAAAAGGACACTTCTCATAAGGTATCACTTATAGAGGGAATGTAAAAACCGTTACACTTGAACTGAATTACAAAACAGAACAGAGTCACACATGCAGAAAACACACTATGGCTGCTTAACGGGAAAGGTGAGGTGGGGTGATACATAAAACAAGGGTTTCAAATTAGCTCAGATACCGTTCCATAAACCCAATATGTAATAGACAAGACCTACTCCTTGCTCAGAGAACTGGACTCAACACGCCCTATTCACCGCACAAGAATATATCTGACTAGTAATAATCTTAAAACCTATGTATTGATATCTCTCTGTTAGTGTGTCAAGTGGGTGTAAAGCGGCATAAACACAGCAGTGAAAAGCAGCTAAACCCCATTATCAAAATAAATTACTTTGAAAAACCCATGAAACAAAGACAGTGAAAGAGAGAGAAATTCTTACACAATGCGTTCAGGGGCTGTGATGCAACCTGGATTGACCATTTCTAGACCCACAGCTGGATGAGACATAAGGGTGGACACTCTTGGGGCTGAGAGGTTTGGTGAGGTTGGGTGAGCAAACGCAGACCCTTTAAAGTAATACTGCGTGGTACCCATCGCATGGGTCCCAAATCTCCAGGTTCAAGGGCATCTTCCTACATCGAAAACATGCATGAGAAAACAAAAAGATGGTACACCATGTGATGGGGAAAGGTTTCTAAAACGCACCTCATTTCTCTTCTCCTTGTGCCCGGGTTCGCCATTCCAGCCGCTTTACTAACAATCTCCCTACTTGGAGCATCAGCACCTTTAACCTCCTGTTCCGTACAGGTTGCAATTTGTCCTGAGGATGAACGGGTAGACGGGGAACCAGTGAGAGACTAGCTCTTGGTGTTGGGACAGGCACAGGTCACTCTATTTTCCCATCAGGAAGAAGAATTAACCACAGGCTCATCCTCCCCCCCGGAACCAGAACAGGGCCTGAAGCCATCCTGCGCTTTTGCGGCCAGCTCCCAAAAAAGCGAGTTGTACAATGGAGCTTCAGGGCACTGCAATTCACAAACCTACAGAGTTATAAATGATAACTCTCGTCCACAAATATATTGAGGGAAGGCAAAGAAGAGGATTTGAAATCAAGGCAGAATTGTAGGAAACAGATTTCAGGAGGTAGATTCGAATCGCCTTTAAAGCACATGAAAAGCGGCAAAACGTTGACAATGATGCCCTTGGCCAAAAAGGGCGTATGCGTTTTTTCCTGAATATATTCAGGAAAAAACGCATACGCCCTTTTTGGCCAACCAAGCAACCTGGAAAGGCAAATCAGGGCTACAAAGAAGACTCGCTACCCATCGGTCAAAAGGGCCATGCTGAAAAAAGTCTCAAAACCAGAAATGCAGGACAGGCCATGGAGAAATGGGAGCCTTGCTACACTGATGGGCGGGATGTAAATTGCCAACAGCCACTCTGGAGAAGTGTACGGTGTGTCCTGAAACATCTAAAAAACACAGCTTAGAGAGCATAGGGCACTTCCACTCATGGGGGTATAAATTGGGAAAATGAAAATTCAGCAAGACACAAGCACCCCAAAGTTTAGGGCTGCTCTGTTGACAAGGACCTCCACTTCATTCCACCTTCAATATCCCAGGAAAGAGAAAAATGGATGAAGAAGTTGTGGTCCTTATGTACAATGGAATATCACTCAGCCATGAAATCAATGTCATAAGGCTAATAGCAGCATGATGAGTGGATTTAGGTACGACGATTCTAAGTGAAATAAGTCACACAGAAAAGGACACTTCTCATAAGGTATCACTTATAGAGGGAATGTAAAAACCGTTACACTTGAACTGAATTACAAAACAGAACAGAGTCACACAGGCAGAAAACACACTATGGCTGCTTAACGGGAAAGGTGAGG
The DNA here is from genome assembly GCF_965194805.1 of Balaenoptera borealis. Classification (NCBI taxonomy): domain Eukaryota; kingdom Metazoa; phylum Chordata; class Mammalia; order Artiodactyla; family Balaenopteridae; genus Balaenoptera; species Balaenoptera borealis. The sequence continues at coordinate 54,338 of NW_028122973.1, forward strand.
TGGGGTGATACATAAAACAAGGGTTTCAAATTAGCTCAGATACCGTTCCATAAACCCAATATGTAATAGACAAGACCTACTCCTTGCTCAGAGAACTGGACCCAACACGCCCTATTCACCGCACAAGAATATATCTCACTAGTAATAATCTTAAAACCTATGTATTGATATCTCTCTGTTAGTGTGTCAAGTGGGTGAAAAGCGGCATAAACACAGCAGTGAAAAGCAGCTAAACCCCATTATAAAAATAAATTACTTTTACAAACCCATGAAACAAAGACAGTGAAAGAGAGAGAAATTCTTACACAATGCGTTCAGGGGCTGTGATGCAACCTGGATTGACCATATCTAGACCCACAGCTGGATGAGACATAAGGGTGGACACTCTTGGGGCTGAGAGGTTTGGTGAGGTTGGGTGAGCAAACGCAGACCCTTTAAAGTAATACTGCGTGGTACCCATCGCATGGGTCCCAAATCTCCAGGTTCAAGGGCATCTTCCTACATCGAAAACATGCATGAGAAACCCAGAAGATGGTACACCGTGTGACGTGGAAAGGTTTCTAAAACGCACCTCATTTCTCTTCTCCTTGTGCCCGGGTTCGCCATTCCAGCCGCTTTACTAACAATCTCCCTACTTGGAGCATCAGCACCTTTAACCTCCTGTTCCGTACAGGTTGCAATTTGTCCTGAGGATGAACGGGTAGACGGGGAACCAGTGAGAGACTAGCTCTTGGTGTTGGGACAGGCACAGGTCACTCTATTTTCCCATCAGGAAGAAGAATTAACCACAGGCTCATCCTCCCCCCCGGAACCAGAACAGGGCCTGAAGCCATCCTGCGCTTTTGCGGCCAGCTCCCAAAAAAGCGAGTTGTAAAATGGAGGTTCAGGGCACTGCAATTCCCAAACCTGCAGAGTTATAAATGATAACTCTCGTCCACAAATATATTGAGGGAAGGCAAAGAAGAGGATTTGAAATCAAGGCAGAATTGCAGGAAACAGATTTCAGGAGGTAGATTCGAATCGCCTTTAAAGCACATGAAAAGCGGCAAAACGTTGACAATGATGCCCTTGGCCAAAAAGGGCGTATGCGTTTTTTCCTGAATATATTCAGGAAAAAACGCATACGCCCTTTTTGGCCAACCAAGCAACCTGGAAAGGCAAATCAGCGCTACAAAGAAGACTCGCTACCCATCGGTCAAAAGGGCCATGCTGAAAAACGTGTCAAAACCAGAAATGCAGGACAGGCCATGGAGAAATGGGAGCCTTGCTACACTGATGGGCGGGATGTAAATTGCCAACAGCCACTCTGGAGAAGTGTACGGTGTGTCCTGAAACATCTAAAAAACACAGCTTAGAGAGCATAGGGCACTTCCACTCATGGGGGTATAAATTGGGAAAATGAAAAATCAGCAAGACACAAGCACCCCAAAGTTTAGGGCTGCTCTGTTGACAAGGACCTCCACTTCATTCCACCTCCAATATCCCAGGAAAGAGAAAAATGGATAAAGAAGTTGTGGTCCTTATGTACAATGGAATATCACTCAGCCATGAAATCAATGTCATAAGGCTAGTAGCAGCATGATGAGTGGATTTAGGTACGACGATTCTAAGTGAAATAAGTCACACAGAAAAGGACACTTCTCATAAGGTATCACTTATAGAGGGACTGTAAAAACCGTTACACTTGAACTGAATTACAAAACAGAACAGAGTCACACATGCAGAAAACACACTATGGCTGCTTAACGGGAAAGGTGAGGTGGGGTGATACATCAAACAAGGGTTTCAAATTAGCTCAGATACCGTTCCATAAACCCAATATGTAATAGACAAGACCTACTCCTTGCTCAGAGAACTGGACTCAACACGCCCTATTCACCGCACAAGAATATATCTGACTAGTAATAATCTTAAAACCTATGTATTGATATCTCTCTGTTAGTGTGTCAAGTGGGTGTAAAGCGGCATAAACACAGCAGTGAAAAGCAGCTAAACCCCATTATAAAAATAAATTACTTTGAAAAACCCATGAAACAAAGACAGTGAAAGAGAGAGAAATTCTTACACAATGCGTTCAGGGGCTGTGATGCAACCTGGATTGACCATTTCTAGACCCACAGCTGGATGAGACATAAGGGTGGACACTCTTGGGGCTGAGAGGTTTGGTGAGGTTGGGTGAGCAAACGCAGACCCTTTAAAGTAATACTGCGTGGTACCCATCGCATGGGTCCCAAATCTCCAGGTTCAAGGGCATCTTCCTACATCGAAAACATGCATGAGAAACCCAGAAGATGGTACACCGTGTGATGTGGAAAGGTTTCTAAAACGCACCTCATTTCTCTTCTCCTTGTGCCCGGGTTCGCCATTCCAGCCGCTTTACTAACAATCTCCCTACTTGGAGCATCAGCACCTTTAACCTCCTGTTCCGTACAGGTTGCAATTTGTCCTGAGGATGAACGGGTAGACGGGGAACCAGTGAGAGACTAGCTCTTGGTGTTGGGACAGGCACAGGTCACTCTATTTTCCCATCAGGAAGAAGAATTAACCACAGGCTCATCCTCCCCCCCGGAACCAGAACAGGGCCTGAAGCCATCCTGTGCTTTTGCGGCCAGCTCACAAAAAAGCGAGTTGTACAATGGAGCTTCAGGGCACTGCAATTCACAAACCTGCAGAGTTATAAATGATAACTCTCGTCCACAAATATATTGAGGGAAGGCAAAGAAGAGGATTTGAAATCAAGGCAGAATTGCAGGAAACAGATTTCAGGAGGTAGATTCGAATCGCCTTTAAAGCACATGAAAAGCGGCAAAACGTTGACAATGATGCCCTTGGCCAAAAAGGGCGTATGCGTTTTTTCCTGAATATATTCAGGAAAAAACGCATACGCCCTTTTTGGCCAACCAAGCAACCTGGAAAGGCAAATCAGCGCTACAAAGAAGACTCGCTACCCATCGGTCAAAAGGGCCATGCTGAAAAACGTGTCAAAACCAGAAATGCAGGACAGGCCATGGAGAAATGGGAGCCTTGCTACACTGATGGGCGGGATGTAAATTGCCAACAGCCACTCTGGAGAAGTGTACGGTGTGTCCTGAAACATCTAAAAAACACAGCTTAGAGAGCATAGGGCACTTCCACTCATGGGGGTATAAATTGGGAAAATGAAAAATCAGCAAGACACAAGCACCCCAAAGTTTAGGGCTGCTCTGTTGACAAGGACCTCCACTTCATTCCACCTCCAATATCCCAGGAAAGAGAAAAATGGATAAAGAAGTTGTGGTCCTTATGTACAATGGAATATCACTCAGCCATGAAATCAATGTCATAAGGCTAGTAGCAGCATGATGAGTGGATTTAGGTACGACGATTCTAAGTGAAATAAGTCACACAGAAAAGGACACTTCTCATAAGGTATCACTTATAGAGGGACTGTAAAAACCGTTACACTTGAACTGAATTACAAAACAGAACAGAGTCACACATGCAGAAAACACACTATGGCTGCTTAACGGGAAAGGTGAGGTGGGGTGATACATCAAACAAGGGTTTCAAATTAGCTCAGATACCGTTCCATAAACCCAATATGTAATAGACAAGACCTACTCCTTGCTCAGAGAACTGGACTCAACACGCCCTATTCACCGCACAAGAATATATCTGACTAGTAATAATCTTAAAACCTATGTATTGATATCTCTCTGTTAGTGTGTCAAGTGGGTGTAAAGCGGCATAAACACAGCAGTGAAAAGCAGCTAAACCCCATTATAAAAATAAATTACTTTGAAAAACCCATGAAACAAAGACAGTGAAAGAGAGAGAAATTCTTACACAATGCGTTCAGGGGCTGTGATGCAACCTGGATTGACCATTTCTAGACCCACAGCTGGATGAGACATAAGGGTGGACACTCTTGGGGCTGAGAGGTTTGGTGAGGTTGGGTGAGCAAACGCAGACCCTTTAAAGTAATACTGCGTGGTACCCATCGCATGGGTCCCAAATCTCCAGGTTCAAGGGCATCTTCCTACATCGAAAACATGCATGAGAAACCCAGAAGATGGTACACCGTGTGATGTGGAAAGGTTTCTAAAACGCACCTCATTTCTCTTCTCCTTGTGCCCGGGTTCGCCATTCCAGCCGCTTTACTAACAATCTCCCTACTTGGAGCATCAGCACCTTTAACCTCCTGTTCCGTACAGGTTGCAATTTGTCCTGAGGATGAACGGGTAGACGGGGAACCAGTGAGAGACTAGCTCTTGGTGTTGGGACAGGCACAGGTCACTCTATTTTCCCATCAGGAAGAAGAATTAACCACAGGCTCATCCTCCCCCCCGGAACCAGAACAGGGCCTGAAGCCATCCTGCGCTTTTGCGGCCAGCTCCCAAAAAAGCGAGTTGTACAATGGAGCTTCAGGGCACTGCAATTCCCAAACCTGCAGAGTTATAAATGATAACTCTCGTCCACAAATATATTGAGGGAAGGCAAAGAAGAGGATTTGAAATCAAGGCAGAATTGCAGGAAACAGATTTCAGGAGGTAGATTCGAATCGCCTTTAAAGCACATGAAAAGCGGCAAAACGTTGACAATGATGCCCTTGGCCAAAAAGGGCGTATGCGTTTTTTCCTGAATATATTCAGGAAAAAACGCATACGCCCTTTTTGGCCAACCAAGCAACCTGGAAAGGCAAATCAGCGCTACAAAGAAGACTCGCTACCCATCGGTCAAAAGGGCCATGCTGAAAAACGTGTCAAAACCAGAAATGCAGGACAGGCCATGGAGAAATGGGAGCCTTGCTACACTGATGGGCGGGATGTAAATTGCCAACAGCCACTCTGGAGAAGTGTACGGTGTGTCCTGAAACATCTAAAAAACACAGCTTAGAGAGCATAGGGCACTTCCACTCATGGGGGTATAAATTGGGAAAATGAAAAATCAGCAAGACACAAGCACCCCAAAGTTTAGGGCTGCTCTGTTGACAAGGACCTCCACTTCATTCCACCTCCAATATCCCAGGAAAGAGAAAAATGGATAAAGAAGTTGTGGTCCTTATGTACAATGGAATATCACTCAGCCATGAAATCAATGTCATAAGGCTAGTAGCAGCATGATGAGTGGATTTAGGTACGACGATTCTAAGTGAAATAAGTCACACAGAAAAGGACACTTCTCATAAGGTATCACTTATAGAGGGACTGTAAAAACCGTTACACTTGAACTGAATTACAAAACAGAACAGAGTCACACATGCAGAAAACACACTATGGCTGCTTAACGGGAAAGGTGAGGTGGGGTGATACATCAAACAAGGGTTTCAAATTAGCTCAGATACCGTTCCATAAACCCAATATGTAATAGACAAGACCTACTCCTTGCTCAGAGAACTGGACTCAACACGCCCTATTCACCGCACAAGAATATATCTGACTAGTAATAATCTTAAAACCTATGTATTGATATCTCTCTGTTAGTGTGTCAAGTGGGTGTAAAGCGGCATAAACACAGCAGTGAAAAGCAGCTAAACCCCATTATAAAAATAAATTACTTTGAAAAACCCATGAAACAAAGACAGTGAAAGAGAGAGAAATTCTTACACAATGCGTTCAGGGGCTGTGATGCAACCTGGATTGACCATTTCTAGACCCACAGCTGGATGAGACATAAGGGTGGACACTCTTGGGGCTGAGAGGTTTGGTGAGGTTGGGTGAGCAAACGCAGACCCTTTAAAGTAATACTGCGTGGTATCCATCGCATGGGTCCCAAATCTCCAGGTTCAAGGGCATCTTCCTACATCGAAAACATGCATGAGAAAACAAAAAAGATGGTACACCATGTGATGGGGAAAGGTTTCTAAAACGCACCTCATTTCTCTTCTCCTTGTGCCCGGGTTCGCCATTCCAGCCGCTTTACTAACAATCTCCCTACTTGGAGCATCAGCACCTTTAACCTCCTGTTCCGTACAGGTTGCAATTTGTCCTGAGGATGAACGGGAATACGGGGAACCAGTGAGAGACTAGCTCTTGTTGTTGGGACAGGCACAGGTCACTCTATTTTCCCATCAGGAAGAAGAATTAACCACAGGCTCATCCTCCCCCCCCCGGAACCAGAACAGGGCCTGAAGCCATCCTGCGCTTTTGCGGCCAGCTCCCAAAAAAGCGAGTTGTACAATGGAGCTTCAGGGCACTGCAATTCACAAACCTGCAGAGTTATAAATGATAACTCTCGTCCACAAATATATTGAGGGAAGGCAAAGAAGAGGATTTGAAATCAAGGCAGAAATGCAGGAAACAGATTTCAGGAGGTAGATTCGAATCGCCTTTAAAGCACATGAAAAGCGGCAAAACGTTGACAATGATGCTCTTGGCCAAAAAGGGCGTATGCGTTTTTTCCTGAATATATTCAGGAAAAAACGCATACGCCCTTTTTGGCCAACCAAGCAACCTGGAAAGGCAAATCAGGGCTACAAAGAAGACTCGCTACCCATCGGTCAAAAGGGCCATGCTGAAAAAAGTCTCAAAACCAGAAATGCAGGACAGGCCATGGAGAAATGGGAGCCTTGCTACACTGATGGGTGGGATGTAAATTGCCAACAGCCACTCTGGAGAAGTGTACGGTGTGTCCTGAAACATCTAAAAAACACAGCTTAGAGAGCATAGGGCACTTCCACTCATGGGGGTATAAATTGGGAAAATGAAAATTCAGCAAGACACAAGCACCCCAAAGTTTAGGGCTGCTCTGTTGACAAGGACCTCCACTTCATTCCACCTTCAATATCCCAGGAGGGAGAAAAATGGATAAAGAAGTTGTGGTCCTTATGTACAATGGAATATCACTCAGCCATGAAATCAATGTCATAAGGCTAATAGCAGCATGATGAGTGGATTTAGGTACGACGATTCTAAGTGAAATAAGTCACACAGAAAAGGACACTTCTCATAAGGTATCACTTATAGAGGGAATGTAAAAACCGTTACACTTGAACTGAATTACAAAACAGAACAGAGTCACACATGCAGAAAACACACTATGGCTGCTTAACGGGAAAGGTCAGGTGGGGTGATACATAAAAAAAGGGTTTCAAATTAGCTCAGATACCGTTCCATAAACCCAATATGTAATAGACAAGACCTACTCCTTGCTCAGAGAACTGGACTCAACACGCCCTATTCACCGCACAAGAATATATCTGACTAGTAATAATCTTAAAACCTATGTATTGATATCTCTCTGTTAGTGTGTCAAGTGGGTGAAAAGTGGCATAAACACAGCAGTGAAAAGCAGCTAAACCCCATTATAAAAATAAATTTCTTTTACAAACCCATGAAACAAAGACAGTGAAAGAGAGAGAAATTCTTACACAATGCGTTCAGGGGCTGTGATGCAACCTGGATTGACCATATCTAGACCCACAGCTGGATGAGACATAAGGGTGGACACTCTTGGGGCTGAGAGGTTTGGTGAGGTTGGGTGAGCAAATGCAGACCCTTTAAAGTAATACTGCGTGGTACCCATCGCATGGGTCCCAAATCTCCAGGTTCAAGGGCATCTTCCTACATCGAAAACATGCATGAGAAACCCAGAAGATGGTACACCGTGTGATGTGGAAAGGTTTCTAAAACGCACCTCATTTCTCTTCTCCTTGTGCCCGGGTTCGCCATTCCAGCCGCTTTACTAACAATCTCCCTACTTGGAGCATCAGCACCTTTAACCTCCTGTTCCGTACAGGTTGCAATTTGTCCTGAGGATGAACGGGTAGACGGGGAACCAGTGAGAGACTAGCTCTTGGTGTTGGGACAGGCACAGGTCACTCTATTTTCCCATCAGGAAGAAGAATTAACCACAGGCTCATCCTCCCCCCCGGAACCAGAACAGGGCCTGAAGCCATCCTGCGCTTTTGCGGCCAGCTCCCAAAAAAGCGAGTTGTAAAATGGAGGTTCAGGGCACTGCAATTCCCAAACCTGCAGAGTTATAAATGATAACTCTCGTCCACAAATATATTGAGGGAAGGCAAAGAAGAGGATTTGAAATCAAGGCAGAATTGCAGGAAACAGATTTCAGGAGGTAGATTCGAATCGCCTTTAAAGCACATGAAAAGCGGCAAAACGTTGACAATGATGCCCTTGGCCAAAAAGGGCGTATGCGTTTTTTCCTGAATATATTCAGGAAAAAACGCATACGCCCTTTTTGGCCAACCAAGCAACCTGGAAAGGCAAATCAGCGCTACAAAGAAGACTCGCTACCCATCGGTCAAAAGGGCCATGCTGAAAAACGTGTCAAAACCAGAAATGCAGGACAGGCCATGGAGAAATGGGAGCCTTGCTACACTGATGGGCGGGATGTAAATTGCCAACAGCCACTCTGGAGAAGTGTACGGTGTGTCCTGAAACATCTAAAAAACACAGCTTAGAGAGCATAGGGCACTTCCACTCATGGGGGTATAAATTGGGAAAATGAAAAATCAGCAAGACACAAGCACCCCAAAGTTTAGGGCTGCTCTGTTGACAAGGACCTCCACTTCATTCCACCTCCAATATCCCAGGAAAGAGAAAAATGGATAAAGAAGTTGTGGTCCTTATGTACAATGGAATATCACTCAGCCATGAAATCAATGTCATAAGGCTAGTAGCAGCATGATGAGTGGATTTAGGTACGACGATTCTAAGTGAAATAAGTCACACAGAAAAGGACACTTCTCATAAGGTATCACTTATAGAGGGACTGTAAAAACCGTTACACTTGAACTGAATTACAAAACAGAACAGAGTCACACATGCAGAAAACACACTATGGCTGCTTAACGGGAAAGGTGAGGTGGGGTGATACATCAAACAAGGGTTTCAAATTAGCTCAGATACCGTTCCATAAACCCAATATGTAATAGACAAGACCTACTCCTTGCTCAGAGAACTGGACTCAACACGCCCTATTCACCGCACAAGAATATATCTGACTAGTAATAATCTTAAAACCTATGTATTGATATCTCTCTGTTAGTGTGTCAAGTGGGTGTAAAGCGGCATAAACACAGCAGTGAAAAGCAGCTAAACCCCATTATAAAAATAAATTACTTTGAAAAACCCATGAAACAAAGACAGTGAAAGAGAGAGAAATTCTTACACAATGCGTTCAGGGGCTGTGATGCAACCTGGATTGACCATTTCTAGACCCACAGCTGGATGAGACATAAGGGTGGACACTCTTGGGGCTGAGAGGTTTGGTGAGGTTGGGTGAGCAAACGCAGACCCTTTAAAGTAATACTGCGTGGTACCCATCGCATGGGTCCCAAATCTCCAGGTTCAAGGGCATCTTCCTACATCGAAAACATGCATGAGAAACCCAGAAGATGGTACACCGTGTGATGTGGAAAGGTTTCTAAAACGCACCTAATTTCTCTTCTCCTTGTGCCCGGGTTCGCCATTCCAGCCGCTTTACTAACAATCTCCCTACTTGGAGCATCAGCACCTTTAACCTCCTGTTCCGTACAGGTTGCAATTTGTCCTGAGGATGAACGGGTAGACGGGGAACCAGTGAGAGACTAGCTCTTGGTGTTGGGACAGGCACAGGTCACTCTATTTTCCCATCAGGAAGAAGAATTAACCACAGGCTCATCCTCCCCCCCGGAACCAGAACAGGGCCTGAAGCCATCCTGCGCTTTTGCGGCCAGCTCCCAAAAAAGCGAGTTGTAAAATGGAGGTTCAGGGCACTGCAATTCCCAAACCTGCAGAGTTATAAATGATAACTCTCGTCCACAAATATATTGAGGGAAGGCAAAGAAGAGGATTTGAAATCAAGGCAGAATTGCAGGAAACAGATTTCAGGAGGTAGATTCGAATCGCCTTTAAAGCACATGAAAAGCGGCAAAACGTTGACAATGATGCCCTTGGCCAAAAAGGGCGTATGCGTTTTTTCCTGAATATATTCAGGAAAAAACGCATACGCCCTTTTTGGCCAACCAAGCAACCTGGAAAGGCAAATCAGCGCTACAAAGAAGACTCGCTACCCATCGGTCAAAAGGGCCATGCTGAAAAACGTGTCAAAACCAGAAATGCAGGACAGGCCATGGAGAAATGGGAGCCTTGCTACACTGATGGGCGGGATGTAAATTGCCAACAGCCACTCTGGAGAAGTGTACGGTGTGTCCTGAAACATCTAAAAAACACAGCTTAGAGAGCATAGGGCACTTCCACTCATGGGGGTATAAATTGGGAAAATGAAAAATCAGCAAGACACAAGCACCCCAAAGTTTAGGGCTGCTCTGTTGACAAGGACCTCCACTTCATTCCACCTCCAATATCCCAGGAAAGAGAAAAATGGATAAAGAAGTTGTGGTCCTTATGTACAATGGAATATCACTCAGCCATGAAATCAATGTCATAAGGCTAGTAGCAGCATGATGAGTGGATTTAGGTACGACGATTCTAAGTGAAATAAGTCACACAGAAAAGGACACTTCTCATAAGGTATCACTTATAGAGGGACTGTAAAAACCGTTACACTTGAACTGAATTACAAAACAGAACAGAGTCACACATGCAGAAAACACACTATGGCTGCTTAACGGGAAAGGTGAGGTGGGGTGATACATCAAACAAGGGTTTCAAATTAGCTCAGATACCGTTCCATAAACCCAATATGTAATAGACAAGACCTACTCCTTGCTCAGAGAACTGGACTCAACACGCCCTATTCACCGCACAAGAATATATCTGACTAGTAATAATCTTAAAACCTATGTATTGATATCTCTCTGTTAGTGTGTCAAGTGGGTGTAAAGCGGCATAAACACAGCAGTGAAAAGCAGCTAAACCCCATTATAAAAATAAATTACTTTGAAAAACCCATGAAACAAAGACAGTGAAAGAGAGAGAAATTCTTACACAATGCGTTCAGGGGCTGTGATGCAACCTGGATTGACCATTTCTAGACCCACAGCTGGATGAGACATAAGGGTGGACACTCTTGGGGCTGAGAGGTTTGGTGAGGTTGGGTGAGCAAACGCAGACCCTTTAAAGTAATACTGCGTGGTATCCATCGCATGGGTCCCAAATCTCCAGGTTCAAGGGCATCTTCCTACATCGAAAACATGCATGAGAAAACAAAAAAGATGGTACACCATGTGATGGGGAAAGGTTTCTAAAACGCACCTCATTTCTCTTCTCCTTGTGCCCGGGGTCGCCATTCCAGCCGCTTTACTAACAATCTCCCTACTTGGAGCATCAGCACCTTTAACCTCCTGTTCCGTACAGGTTGCAATTTGTCCTGAGGATGAACGGGAATACGGGGAACCAGTGAGAGACTAGCTCTTGTTGTTGGGACAGGCACAGGTCACTCTATTTTCCCATCAGGAAGAAGAATTAACCACAGGCTCATCCTCCCCCCCCGGAACCAGAACAGGGCCTGAAGCCATCCTGCGCTTTTGCGGCCAGCTCCCAAAAAAGCGAGTTGTACAATGGAGCTTCAGGGCACTGCAATTCACAAACCTGCAGAGTTATAAATGATAACTCTCGTCCACAAATATATTGAGGGAAGGCAAAGAAGAGGATTTGAAATCAAGGCAGAAATGCAGGAAACAGATTTCAGGAGGTAGATTCGAATCGCCTTTAAAGCACATGAAAAGCGGCAAAACGTTGACAATGATGCTCTTGGCCAAAAAGGGCGTATGCGTTTTTTCCTGAATATATTCAGGAAAAAACGCATACGCCCTTTTTGGCCAACCAAGCAACCTGGAAAGGCAAATCAGGGCTACAAAGAAGACTCGCTACCCATCGGTCAAAAGGGCCATGCTGAAAAAAGTCTCAAAACCAGAAATGCAGGACAGGCCATGGAGAAATGGGAGCCTTGCTACACTGATGGGTGGGATGTAAATTGCCAACAGCCACTCTGGAGAAGTGTACGGTGTGTCCTGAAACATCTAAAAAACACAGCTTAGAGAGCATAGGGCACTTCCACTCATGGGGGTATAAATTGGGAAAATGAAAATTCAGCAAGACACAAGCACCCCAAAGTTTAGGGCTGCTCTGTTGACAAGGACCTCCACTTCATTCCACCTTCAATATCCCAGGAGGGAGAAAAATGGATAAAGAAGTTGTGGTCCTTATGTACAATGGAATATCACTCAGCCATGAAATCAATGTCATAAGGCTAATAGCAGCATGATGAGTGGATTTAGGTACGACGATTCTAAGTGAAATAAGTCACACAGAAAAGGACACTTCTCATAAGGTATCACTTATAGAGGGAATGTAAAAACCGTTACACTTGAACTGAATTACAAAACAGAACAGAGTCACACATGCAGAAAACACACTATGGCTGCTTAACGGGAAAGGTAAGGTGGGGTGATACATAAAACAAGGGTTTCAAATTAGCTCAGATACCGTTCCATAAACCCAATATGTAATAGACAAGACCTACTCCTTGCTCAGAGAACTGGACTCAACACGCCCTATTCACCGCACAAGAATATATCTGACTAGTAATAATCTTAAAACCTATGTATTGATATCTCTCTGTTAGTGTGTCAAGTGGGTGTAAAGCGGCATAAACACAGCAGTGAAAACCAGCTAAACCCCATTATAAAAATAAATTACTTTGAAAAACCCATGAAACAAAGACAGTGAAAGAGAGAGAAATTCTTACACAATGCGTTCAGGGGCTGTGATGCAACCTGGATTGACCATATCTAGACCCACAGCTGGATGAGACATAAGGGTGGACACTCTTGGGGCTGAGAGGTTTGGTGAGGTTGGGTGAGCAAACGCAGACCCTTTAAAGTAATACTGCGTGGTACCCATCGCATGGGTCCCAAATCTCCAGGTTCAAGGGCATCTTCCTACATCGAAAACATGCATGAGAAAACAAAAAGATGGTACACCATGTGATGGGGAAAGGTTTCTAAAACGCACCTCATTTCTCTTCTCCTTGTGCCCGGGTTCGCCATTCCAGCCGCTTTACTAACAATCTCCCTACTTGGAGCATCAGCACCTTTAACCTCCTGTTCCGTACAGGTTGCAATTTGTCCTGAGGATGAACGGGTAGACGGGGAACCAGTGAGAGACTAGCTCTTGGTGTTGGGACAGGCACAGGTCACTCTATTTTCCCATCAGGAAGAAGAATTAACCACAGGCTCATCCTCCCCCCCGGAACCAGAACAGGGCCTGAAGCCATCCTGTGCTTTTGCGGCCAGCTCCCAAAAAAGCGAGTTGTACAATGGAGCTTCAGGGCACTGCAATTCACAAACCTGCAGAGTTATAAATGATAACTCTCGTCCACAAATATATTGAGGGAAGGCAAAGAAGAGGATTTGAAATCAAGGCAGAAATGCAGGAAACAGATTTCAGGAGGTAGATTCGAATCGCCTTTAAAGCACATGAAAAGCGGCAAAACGTTGACAATGATGCCCTTGGCCAAAAAGGGCGTATGCGTTTTTTCCTGAATATATTCAGGAAAAAACGCATACGCCCTTTTTGGCCAACCAAGCAACCTGGAAAGGCAAATCAGGGCTACAAAGAAGACTCGCTACCCATCGGTCAAAAGGGCCATGCTGAAAAAAGTCTCAAAACCAGAAATGCAGGACAGGCCATGGAGAAATGGGAGCCTTGCTACACTGATGGGCGGGATGTAAATTGCCAACAGCCACTCTGGAGAAGTGTACGGTGTGTCCTGAAACATCTAAAAAACACAGCTTAGAGAGCATAGGGCACTTCCACTCATGGGGGTATAAATTGGGAAAATGAAAAATCAGCAAGACACAAGCACCCCAAAGTTTAGGGCTGCTCTGTTGACAAGGACCTCCACTTCATTCCACCTTCAATATCCCAGGAGGGAGAAAAATGGATAAAGAAGTTGTGGTCCTTATGTACAATGGAATATCACTCAGCCATGAAATCAATGTCATAAGGCTAATAGCAGCATGATGAGTGGATTTAGGTACGACGATTCTAAGGGAAATAAGTCACACAGAAAAGGACACTTCTCATAAGGTATCACTTATAGAGGGAATGTAAAAACCGTTACACTTGAACTGAATTACAAAACAGAACAGAGTCACACATGCAGAAAACACACTATGGCTGCTTAACGGGAAAGGTGAGGTGGGGTGATACATAAAAAAAGGGTTTCAAATTAGCTCAGATACCGTTCCATAAACCCAATATGTAATAGACAAGACCTACTCCTTGCTCAGAGAACTGGACTCAACACGCCCTATTCACCGCACAAGAATATATCTGACTAGTAATAATCTTAAAACCTATGTATTGATATCTCTCTGTTAGTGTGTCAAGTGGGTGTAAAGCGGCATAAACACAGCAGTGAAAAGCAGCTAAACCCCATTATCAAAATAAATTACTTTGAAAAACCCATGAAACAAAGACAGTGAAAGAGAGAGAAATTCTTACACAATGCTTTCAGGGGCTGTGATGCAACCTGGATTGACCATTTCTAGACCCACAGCTGGATGAGACATAAGGGTGGACACTCTTGGGGCTGAGAGGTTTGGTGAGGTTGGGTGAGCAAACGCAGACCCTTTAAAGTAATACTGCGTGGTACCCATCGCATGGGTCCCAAATCTCCAGGTTCAAGGGCATCTTCCTACATCGAAAACATGCATGAGAAACCCAGAAGATGGTACACCGTGTGACGTGGAAAGGTTTCTAAAACGCACCTCATTTCTCTTCTCCTTGTGCCCGGGTTCGCCATTCCAGCCGCTTTACTAACAATCTCCCTACTTGGAGCATCAGCACCTTTAACCTCCTGTTCCGTACAGGTTGCAATTTGTCCTGAGGATGAACGGGTAGACGGGGAACCAGTGAGAGACTAGCTCTTGGTGTTGGGACAGGCACAGGTCACTCTATTTTCCCATCAGGAAGAAGAATTAACCACAGGCTTATCCTCCCCCCCAGAACCAGAACAGGGCCTGAAGCCATCCTGCGCTTTTGCGGCCAGCTCCCAAAAAAGCGAGTTGTACAATGGAGCTTCAGGGCACTGCAATTCACAAACCTACAGAGTTATAAATGATAACTCTCGTCCACAAATATATTGAGGGAAGGCAAAGAAGAGGATTTGAAATCAAGGCAGAATTGTAGGAAACAGATTTCAGGAGGTAGATTCGAATCGCCTTTAAAGCACATGAAAAGCGGCAAAACGTTGACAATGATGCCCTTGGCCAAAAAGGGCGTATGCGTTTTTTCCTGAATATATTCAGGAAAAAACGCATACGCCCTTTTTGGCCAACCAAGCAACCTGAAAAGGCAAATCAGCGCTACAAAGCAGACTCGCTACCCATCGGTCAAAAGGGCCATGCTGAAAAAAGTCTCAAAACCAGAAATGCAGGACAGGCCATGGAGAAATGGGAGCCTTGCTACACTGATGGGCGGGATGTAAATTGCCAACAGCCACTCTGGAGAAGTGTACGGTGTGTCCTGAAACATCTAAAAAACACAGCTTAGAGAGCATAGGGCACTTCCACTCATGGGGGTATAAATTGGGAAAAGGAAAATTCAGCAAGACACAAGCACCCCAAAGTTTAGGGCTGCTCTGTTGACAAGGACCTCCACTTCATTCCACCTTCAATATCCCAGGAAAGAGAAAAATGGATAAAGAAGTTGTGGTCCTTATGTACAATGGAATATCACTCAGCCATGAAATCAATGTCATAAGGCTAGTAGCAGCATGATGAGTGGATTTAGGTACGACGATTCTAAGTGAAATAAGTCACACAGAAAAGGACACTTCTCATAAGGTATCACTTATAGAGGGAATGTAAAAACCGTTACACTTGAACTGAATTACAAAACAGAACAGAGTCACACAGGCAGAAAACACACTATGGCTGCTTAACGGGAAAGGTGAGGTGGGGTGATACATAAAACAAGGGTTTCAAATTAGCTCAGATACCGTTCCATAAACCCAATATGTAATAGACAAGACCTACTCCTTGCTCAGAGAACTGGACCCAACACGCCCTATTCACCGCACAAGAATATATCTCACTAGTAATAATCTTAAAACCTATGTATTGATATCTCTCTGTTAGTGTGTCAAGTGGGTGAAAAGCGGCATAAACACAGCAGTGAAAAGCAGCTAAACCCCATTATAAAAATAAATTACTTTTACAAACCCATGAAACAAAGACAGTGAAAGAGAGAGAAATTCTTACACAATGCGTTCAGGGGCTGTGATGCAACCTGGATTGACCATATCTAGACCCACAGCTGGATGAGACATAAGGGTGGACACTCTTGGGGCTGAGAGGTTTGGTGAGGTTGGGTGAGCAAACGCAGACCCTTTAAAGTAATACTGCGTGGTACCCATCGCATGGGTCCCAAATCTCCAGGTTCAAGGGCATCTTCCTACATCAAAAACATGCATGAGAAACCCAGAAGATGGTACACCGTGTGACGTGGAAAGGTTTCTAAAACGCACCTCATTTCTCTTCTCCTTGTGCCCGGGTTCGCCATTCCAGCCGCTTTACTAACAATCTCCCTACTTGGAGCATCAGCACCTTTAACCTCCTGTTCCGTACAGGTTGCAATTTGTCCTGAGGATGAACGGGTAGACGGGGAACCAGTGAGAGACTAGCTCTTGGTGTTGGGACAGGCAAAGGTCACTCTATTTTCCCATCAGGAAGAAGAATTAACCACAGGCTCATCCTCCCCCCCGGAACCAGAACAGGGCCTGAAGCCATCCTGTGCTTTTGCGGCCAGCTCCCAAAAAAGCGAGTTGTAAAATGGAGCTTCAGGGCACTGCAATTCACAAACCTGCAGAGTTATAAATGATAACTCTCGTCCACAAATATATTTAGGGAAGGCAAAGAAGAGGATTTGAAATCAAGGCAGAATTGTAGGAAACAGATTTCAGGAGGTAGATTCGAATCGCCTTTAAAGCACATGAAAAGCGGCAAAACGTTGACAATGATGCCCTTGGCCAAAAAGGGCGTATGCCTTTTTTCCTGAATATATTCAGGAAAAAACGCATACGCCCTTTTTGGCCAACCAAGCAACCTGGAAAGGCAAATCAGCGCGACAAAGCAGACTCGCTACCCATCGGTCAAAAGGGCCATGCTGAAAAAAGTCTCAAAACCAGAAATGCAGGACAGGCCATGGAGAAATGGGAGCCTTGCTACACTGATGGGCGGGATGTAAATTGCCAACAGCCACTCTGGAGAAGTGTACGGTGTGTCCTGAAACATCTAAAAAACACAGCTTAGAGAGCATAGGGCACTTCCACTCATGGGGGTATAAATTGGGAAAATGAAAAATCAGCAAGACACAAGCACCCCAAAGTTTAGGGCTGCTCTGTTGACAAGGACCTCCACTTCATTCCACCTTCAATATCCCAGGAGGGAGAAAAATGGATAAAGAAGTTGTGGTCCTTATGTACAATGGAATATCACTCAGCCATGAAATCAATGTCATAAGGCTAATAGCAGCATGATGAGTGGATTTAGGTACGACGATTCTAAGTGAAATAAGTCACACAGAAAAGGACACTTCTCATAAGGTATCACTTATAGAGGGAATGTAAAAACCGTTACACTTGAACTGAATTACAAAACAGAACAGAGTCACACATGCAGAAAACACACTATGGCTGCTTAACGGGAAAGGTAAGGTGGGGTGATACATAAAACAAGGGTTTCAAATTAGCTCAGATACCGTTCCATAAACTCAATATGTAATAGACAAGACCTACTCCTTGCTCAGAAAACTGGACTCAACACGCCCTATTCACCGCACAAGAATATATCTGACTAGTAATAATCTTAAAACCTATGTATTGATATCTCTCTGTTAGTGTGTCAAGTGGGTGTAAAGCGGCATAAACACAGCAGTGAAAAGCAGCTAAACCCCATTATAAAAATAAATTACTTTCAAAAACCCATGAAACAAAGACAGTGAAAGAGAGAGAAATTCTTACACAATGCGTTCAGGGGCTGTGATGCAACCTGGATTGACCATATCTAGACCCACAGCTGGATGAGACATAAGGGTGGACACTCTTGGGGCTGAGAGGTTTGGTGAGGTTGGGTGAGCAAACGCAGACCCTTTAAAGTAATACTGCGTGGTACCCATCGCATGGGTCCCAAATCTCCAGGTTCAAGGGCATCTTCCTACATCGAAAACATGCATGAGAAAACAAAAAGATGGTACACCATGTGATGGGGAAAGGTTTCTAAAACGCACCTCATTTCTCTTCTCCTTGTGCCCGGGTTCGCCATTCCAGCCGCTTTACTAACAATCTCCCTACTTGGAGCATCAGCACCTTTAACCTCCTGTTCCGTACAGGTTGCAATTTGTCCTGAGGATGAACGGGTAGACGGGGAACCAGTGAGAGACTAGCTCTTGGTGTTGGGACAGGCACAGGTCACTCTATTTTCCCATCAGGAAGAAGAATTAACCACAGGCTCATCCTCCCCCCCCGGAACCAGAACAGGGCCTGAAGCCATCCTGCACTTTTGCGGCCAGCTCCCAAAAAAGCGAGTTGTACAATGGAGCTTCAGGGCACTGCAATTCACAAACCTGCAGAGTTATAAATGATAACTCTCGTCCACAAATATATTGAGGGAAGGCAAAGAAGAGGATTTGAAATCAAGGCAGAAATGCAGGAAACAGATTTCAGGAGGTAGATTCGAATCGCCTTTAAAGCACATGAAAAGCGGCAAAACGTTGACAATGATGCTCTTGGCCAAAAAGGGCGTATGCGTTTTTTCCTGAATATATTCAGGAAAAAACGCATACGCCCTTTTTGGCCAACCAAGCAACCTGGAAAGGCAAATCAGGGCTACAAAGAAGACTCGCTACCCATCGGTCAAAAGGGCCATGCTGAAAAAAGTCTCAAAACCAGAAATGCAGGACAGGCCATGGAGAAATGGGAGCCTTGCTACACTGATGGGTGGGATGTAAATTGCCAACAGCCACTCTGGAGAAGTGTACGGTGTGTCCTGAAACATCTAAAAAACACAGCTTAGAGAGCATAGGGCACTTCCACTCATGGGGGTATAAATTGGGAAAATGAAAATTCAGCAAGACACAAGCACCCCAAAGTTTAGGGCTGCTCTGTTGACAAGGACCTCCACTTCATTCCACCTTCAATATCCCAGGAGGGAGAAAAATGGATAAAGAAGTTGTGGTCCTTATGTACAATGGAATATCACTCAGCCATGAAATCAATGTCATAAGGCTAATAGCAGCATGATGAGTGGATTTAGGTACGACGATTCTAAGTGAAATAAGTCACACAGAAAAGGACACTTCTCATAAGGTATCACTTATAGAGGGAATGTAAAAACCGTTACACTTGAACTGAATTACAAAACAGAACAGAGTCACACATGCAGAAAACACACTATGGCTGCTTAACGGGAAAGGTAAGGTGGGGTGATACATAAAACAAGGGTTTCAAATTAGCTCAGATACCGTTCCATAAACCCAATATGTAATAGACAAGACCTACTCCTTGCTCAGAGAACTGGACTCAACACGCCCTATTCACCGCACAAGAATATATCTGACTAGTAATAATCTTAAAACCTATGTATTGATATCTCTCTGTTAGTGTGTCAAGTGGGTGTAAAGCGGCATAAACACAGCAGTGAAAACCAGCTAAACCCCATTATAAAAATAAATTACTTTGAAAAACCCATGAAACAAAGACAGTGAAAGAGAGAGAAATTCTTACACAATGCGTTCAGGGGCTGTGATGCAACCTGGATTGACCATATCTAGACCCACAGCTGGATGAGACATAAGGGTGGACACTCTTGGGGCTGAGAGGTTTGGTGAGGTTGGGTGAGCAAACGCAGACCCTTTAAAGTAATACTGCGTGGTACCCATCGCATGGGTCCCAAATCTCCAGGTTCAAGGGCATCTTCCTACATCGAAAACATGCATGAGAAAACAAAAAGATGGTACACCATGTGATGGGGAAAGGTTTCTAAAACGCACCTCATTTCTCTTCTCCTTGTGCCCGGGTTCGCCATTCCAGCCGCTTTACTAACAATCTCCCTACTTGGAGCATCAGCACCTTTAACCTCCTGTTCCGTACAGGTTGCAATTTGTCCTGAGGATGAACGGGTAGACGGGGAACCAGTGAGAGACTAGCTCTTGGTGTTGGGACAGGCACAGGTCACTCTATTTTCCCATCAGGAAGAAGAATTAACCACAGGCTCATCCTCCCCCCCGGAACCAGAACAGGGCCTGAAGCCATCCTGTGCTTTTGCGGCCAGCTCCCAAAAAAGCGAGTTGTACAATGGAGCTTCAGGGCACTGCAATTCACAAACCTGCAGAGTTATAAATGATAACTCTCGTCCACAAATATATTGAGGGAAGGCAAAGAAGAGGATTTGAAATCAAGGCAGAAATGCAGGAAACAGATTTCAGGAGGTAGATTCGAATCGCCTTTAAAGCACATGAAAAGCGGCAAAACGTTGACAATGATGCCCTTGGCCAAAAAGGGCGTATGCGTTTTTTCCTGAATATATTCAGGAAAAAACGCATACGCCCTTTTTGGCCAACCAAGCAACCTGGAAAGGCAAATCAGGGCTACAAAGAAGACTCGCTACCCATCGGTCAAAAGGGCCATGCTGAAAAAAGTCTCAAAACCAGAAATGCAGGACAGGCCATGGAGAAATGGGAGCCTTGCTACACTGATGGGCGGGATGTAAATTGCCAACAGCCACTCTGGAGAAGTGTACGGTGTGTCCTGAAACATCTAAAAAACACAGCTTAGAGAGCATAGGGCACTTCCACTCATGGGGGTATAAATTGGGAAAATGAAAAATCAGCAAGACACAAGCACCCCAAAGTTTAGGGCTGCTCTGTTGACAAGGACCTCCACTTCATTCCACCTTCAATATCCCAGGAGGGAGAAAAATGGATAAAGAAGTTGTGGTCCTTATGTACAATGGAATATCACTCAGCCATGAAATCAATGTCATAAGGCTAATAGCAGCATGATGAGTGGATTTAGGTACGACGATTCTAAGGGAAATAAGTCACACAGAAAAGGACACTTCTCATAAGGTATCACTTATAGAGGGAATGTAAAAACCGTTACACTTGAACTGAATTACAAAACAGAACAGAGTCACACATGCAGAAAACACACTATGGCTGCTTAACGGGAAAGGTGAGGTGGGGTGATACATAAAAAAAGGGTTTCAAATTAGCTCAGATACCGTTCCATAAACCCAATATGTAATAGACAAGACCTACTCCTTGCTCAGAGAACTGGACTCAACACGCCCTATTCACCGCACAAGAATATATCTGACTAGTAATAATCTTAAAACCTATGTATTGATATCTCTCTGTTAGTGTGTCAAGTGGGTGTAAAGCGGCATAAACACAGCAGTGAAAAGCAGCTAAACCCCATTATCAAAATAAATTACTTTGAAAAACCCATGAAACAAAGACAGTGAAAGAGAGAGAAATTCTTACACAATGCTTTCAGGGGCTGTGATGCAACCTGGATTGACCATTTCTAGACCCACAGCTGGATGAGACATAAGGGTGGACACTCTTGGGGCTGAGAGGTTTGGTGAGGTTGGGTGAGCAAACGCAGACCCTTTAAAGTAATACTGCGTGGTACCCATCGCATGGGTCCCAAATCTCCAGGTTCAAGGGCATCTTCCTACATCGAAAACATGCATGAGAAACCCAGAAGATGGTACACCGTGTGACGTGGAAAGGTTTCTAAAACGCACCTCATTTCTCTTCTCCTTGTGCCCGGGTTCGCCATTCCAGCCGCTTTACTAACAATCTCCCTACTTGGAGCATCAGCACCTTTAACCTCCTGTTCCGTACAGGTTGCAATTTGTCCTGAGGATGAACGGGTAGACGGGGAACCAGTGAGAGACTAGCTCTTGGTGTTGGGACAGGCACAGGTCACTCTATTTTCCCATCAGGAAGAAGAATTAACCACAGGCTCATCCTCCCCCCCAGAACCAGAACAGGGCCTGAAGCCATCCTGCGCTTTTGCGGCCAGCTCCCAAAAAAGCGAGTTGTACAATGGAGCTTCAGGGCACTGCAATTCACAAACCTACAGAGTTATAAATGATAACTCTCGTCCACAAATATATTGAGGGAAGGCAAAGAAGAGGATTTGAAATCAAGGCAGAATTGTAGGAAACAGATTTCAGGAGGTAGATTCGAATCGCCTTTAAAGCACATGAAAAGCGGCAAAACGTTGACAATGATGCCCTTGGCCAAAAAGGGCGTATGCGTTTTTTCCTGAATATATTCAGGAAAAAACGCATACGCCCTTTTTGGCCAACCAAGCAACCTGAAAAGGCAAATCAGCGCTACAAAGCAGACTCGCTACCCATCGGTCAAAAGGGCCATGCTGAAAAAAGTCTCAAAACCAGAAATGCAGGACAGGCCATGGAGAAATGGGAGCCTTGCTACACTGATGGGCGGGATGTAAATTGCCAACAGCCACTCTGGAGAAGTGTACGGTGTGTCCTGAAACATCTAAAAAACACAGCTTAGAGAGCATAGGGCACTTCCACTCATGGGGGTATAAATTGGGAAAAGGAAAATTCAGCAAGACACAAGCACCCCAAAGTTTAGGGCTGCTCTGTTGACAAGGACCTCCACTTCATTCCACCTTCAATATCCCAGGAAAGAGAAAAATGGATAAAGAAGTTGTGGTCCTTATGTACAATGGAATATCACTCAGCCATGAAATCAATGTCATAAGGCTAGTAGCAGCATGATGAGTGGATTTAGGTACGACGATTCTAAGTGAAATAAGTCACACAGAAAAGGACACTTCTCATAAGGTATCACTTATAGAGGGAATGTAAAAACCGTTACACTTGAACTGAATTACAAAACAGAACAGAGTCACACAGGCAGAAAACACACTATGGCTGCTTAACGGGAAAGGTGAGGTGGGGTGATACATAAAACAAGGGTTTCAAATTAGCTCAGATACCGTTCCATAAACCCAATATGTAATAGACAAGACCTACTCCTTGCTCAGAGAACTGGACCCAACACGCCCTATTCACCGCACAAGAATATATCTCACTAGTAATAATCTTAAAACCTATGTATTGATATCTCTCTGTTAGTGTGTCAAGTGGGTGAAAAGCGGCATAAACACAGCAGTGAAAAGCAGCTAAACCCCATTATAAAAATAAATTACTTTTACAAACCCATGAAACAAAGACAGTGAAAGAGAGAGAAATTCTTACACAATGCGTTCAGGGGCTGTGATGCAACCTGGATTGACCATATCTAGACCCACAGCTGGATGAGACATAAGGGTGGACACTCTTGGGGCTGAGAGGTTTGGTGAGGTTGGGTGAGCAAACGCAGACCCTTTAAAGTAATACTGCGTGGTACCCATCGCATGGGTCCCAAATCTCCAGGTTCAAGGGCATCTTCCTACATCAAAAACATGCATGAGAAACCCAGAAGATGGTACACCGTGTGACGTGGAAAGGTTTCTAAAACGCACCTCATTTCTCTTCTCCTTGTGCCCGGGTTCGCCATTCCAGCCGCTTTACTAACAATCTCCCTACTTGGAGCATCAGCACCTTTAACCTCCTGTTCCGTACAGGTTGCAATTTGTCCTGAGGATGAACGGGTAGACGGGGAACCAGTGAGAGACTAGCTCTTGGTGTTGGGACAGGCAAAGGTCACTCTATTTTCCCATCAGGAAGAAGAATTAACCACAGGCTCATCCTCCCCCCCGGAACCAGAACAGGGCCTGAAGCCATCCTGTGCTTTTGCGGCCAGCTCCCAAAAAAGCGAGTTGTAAAATGGAGCTTCAGGGCACTGCAATTCACAAACCTGCAGAGTTATAAATGATAACTCTCGTCCACAAATATATTTAGGGAAGGCAAAGAAGAGGATTTGAAATCAAGGCAGAATTGTAGGAAACAGATTTCAGGAGGTAGATTCGAATCGCCTTTAAAGCACATGAAAAGCGGCAAAACGTTGACAATGATGCCCTTGGCCAAAAAGGGCGTATGCCTTTTTTCCTGAATATATTCAGGAAAAAACGCATACGCCCTTTTTGGCCAACCAAGCAACCTGGAAAGGCAAATCAGCGCGACAAAGCAGACTCGCTACCCATCGGTCAAAAGGGCCATGCTGAAAAAAGTCTCAAAACCAGAAATGCAGGACAGGCCATGGAGAAATGGGAGCCTTGCTACACTGATGGGCGGGATGTAAATTGCCAACAGCCACTCTGGAGAAGTGTACGGTGTGTCCTGAAACATCTAAAAAACACAGCTTAGAGAGCATAGGGCACTTCCACTCATGGGGGTATAAATTGGGAAAATGAAAAATCAGCAAGACACAAGCACCCCAAAGTTTAGGGCTGCTCTGTTGACAAGGACCTCCACTTCATTCCACCTTCAATATCCCAGGAGGGAGAAAAATGGATAAAGAAGTTGTGGTCCTTATGTACAATGGAATATCACTCAGCCATGAAATCAATGTCATAAGGCTAATAGCAGCATGATGAGTGGATTTAGGTACGACGATTCTAAGTGAAATAAGTCACACAGAAAAGGACACTTCTCATAAGGTATCACTTATAGAGGGAATGTAAAAACCGTTACACTTGAACTGAATTACAAAACAGAACAGAGTCACACATGCAGAAAACACACTATGGCTGCTTAACGGGAAAGGTAAGGTGGGGTGATACATAAAACAAGGGTTTCAAATTAGCTCAGATACCGTTCCATAAACTCAATATGTAATAGACAAGACCTACTCCTTGCTCAGAAAACTGGACTCAACACGCCCTATTCACCGCACAAGAATATATCTGACTAGTAATAATCTTAAAACCTATGTATTGATATCTCTCTGTTAGTGTGTCAAGTGGGTGTAAAGCGGCATAAACACAGCAGTGAAAAGCAGCTAAACCCCATTATAAAAATAAATTACTTTCAAAAACCCATGAAACAAAGACAGTGAAAGAGAGAGAAATTCTTACACAATGCGTTCAGGGGCTGTGATGCAACCTGGATTGACCATATCTAGACCCACAGCTGGATGAGACATAAGGGTGGACACTCTTGGGGCTGAGAGGTTTGGTGAGGTTGGGTGAGCAAACGCAGACCCTTTAAAGTAATACTGCGTGGTACCCATCGCATGGGTCCCAAATCTCCAGGTTCAAGGGCATCTTCCTACATCGAAAACATGCATGAGAAAACAAAAAGATGGTACACCATGTGATGGGGAAAGGTTTCTAAAACGCACCTCATTTCTCTTCTCCTTGTGCCCGGGTTCGCCATTCCAGCCGCTTTACTAACAATCTCCCTACTTGGAGCATCAGCACCTTTAACCTCCTGTTCCGTACAGGTTGCAATTTGTCCTGAGGATGAACGGGTAGACGGGGAACCAGTGAGAGACTAGCTCTTGGTGTTGGGACAGGCACAGGTCACTCTATTTTCCCATCAGGAAGAAGAATTAACCACAGGCTCATCCTCCCCCCCCGGAACCAGAACAGGGCCTGAAGCCATCCTGCACTTTTGCGGCCAGCTCCCAAAAAAGCGAGTTGTACAATGGAGCTTCAGGGCACTGCAATTCACAAACCTGCAGAGTTATAAATGATAACTCTCGTCCACAAATATATTGAGGGAAGGCAAAGAAGAGGATTTGAAATCAAGGCAGAAATGCAGGAAACAGATTTCAGGAGGTAGATTCGAATCGCCTTTAAAGCACATGAAAAGCGGCAAAACGTTGACAATGATGCTCTTGGCCAAAAAGGGCGTATGCGTTTTTTCCTGAATATATTCAGGAAAAAACGCATACGCCCTTTTTGGCCAACCAAGCAACCTGGAAAGGCAAATCAGGGCTACAAAGAAGACTCGCTACCCATCGGTCAAAAGGGCCATGCTGAAAAAAGTCTCAAAACCAGAAATGCAGGACAGGCCATGGAGAAATGGGAGCCTTGCTACACTGATGGGTGGGATGTAAATTGCCAACAGCCACTCTGGAGAAGTGTACGGTGTGTCCTGAAACATCTAAAAAACACAGCTTAGAGAGCATAGGGCACTTCCACTCATGGGGGTATAAATTGGGAAAATGAAAATTCAGCAAGACACAAGCACCCCAAAGTTTAGGGCTGCTCTGTTGACAAGGACCTCCACTTCATTCCACCTTCAATATCCCAGGAGGGAGAAAAATGGATAAAGAAGTTGTGGTCCTTATGTACAATGGAATATCACTCAGCCATGAAATCAATGTCATAAGGCTAATAGCAGCATGATGAGTGGATTTAGGTACGACGATTCTAAGTGAAATAAGTCACACAGAAAAGGACACTTCTCATAAGGTATCACTTATAGAGGGAATGTAAAAACCGTTACACTTGAACTGAATTACAAAACAGAACAGAGTCACACATGCAGAAAACACACTATGGCTGCTTAACGGGAAAGGTAAGGTGGGGTGATACATAAAACAAGGGTTTCAAATTAGCTCAGATACCGTTCCATAAACCCAATATGTAATAGACAAGACCTACTCCTTGCTCAGAGAACTGGACTCAACACGCCCTATTCACCGCACAAGAATATATCTGACTAGTAATAATCTTAAAACCTATGTATTGATATCTCTCTGTTAGTGTGTCAAGTGGGTGTAAAGCGGCATAAACACAGCAGTGAAAACCAGCTAAACCCCATTATAAAAATAAATTACTTTGAAAAACCCATGAAACAAAGACAGTGAAAGAGAGAGAAATTCTTACACAATGCGTTCAGGGGCTGTGATGCAACCTGGATTGACCATATCTAGACCCACAGCTGGATGAGACATAAGGGTGGACACTCTTGGGGCTGAGAGGTTTGGTGAGGTTGGGTGAGCAAACGCAGACCCTTTAAAGTAATACTGCGTGGTACCCATCGCATGGGTCCCAAATCTCCAGGTTCAAGGGCATCTTCCTACATCAAAAACATGCATGAGAAACCCAGAAGATGGTACACCGTGTGACGTGGAAAGGTTTCTAAAACGCACCTCATTTCTCTTCTCCTTGTGCCCGGGTTCGCCATTCCAGCCGCTTTACTAACAATCTCCCTACTTGGAGCATCAGCACCTTTAACCTCCTGTTCCGTACAGGTTGCAATTTGTCCTGAGGATGAACGGGTAGACGGGGAACCAGTGAGAGACTAGCTCTTGGTGTTGGGACAGGCAAAGGTCACTCTATTTTCCCATCAGGAAGAAGAATTAACCACAGGCTCATCCTCCCCCCCGGAACCAGAACAGGGCCTGAAGCCATCCTGTGCTTTTGCGGCCAGCTCCCAAAAAAGCGAGTTGTAAAATGGAGCTTCAGGGCACTGCAATTCACAAACCTGCAGAGTTATAAATGATAACTCTCGTCCACAAATATATTTAGGGAAGGCAAAGAAGAGGATTTGAAATCAAGGCAGAATTGTAGGAAACAGATTTCAGGAGGTAGATTCGAATCGCCTTTAAAGCACATGAAAAGCGGCAAAACGTTGACAATGATGCCCTTGGCCAAAAAGGGCGTATGCCTTTTTTCCTGAATATATTCAGGAAAAAACGCATACGCCCTTTTTGGCCAACCAAGCAACCTGGAAAGGCAAATCAGCGCGACAAAGCAGACTCGCTACCCATCGGTCAAAAGGGCCATGCTGAAAAAAGTCTCAAAACCAGAAATGCAGGACAGGCCATGGAGAAATGGGAGCCTTGCTACACTGATGGGCGGGATGTAAATTGCCAACAGCCACTCTGGAGAAGTGTACGGTGTGTCCTGAAACATCTAAAAAACACAGCTTAGAGAGCATAGGGCACTTCCACTCATGGGGGTATAAATTGGGAAAATGAAAAATCAGCAAGACACAAGCACCCCAAAGTTTAGGGCTGCTCTGTTGACAAGGACCTCCACTTCATTCCACCTTCAATATCCCAGGAGGGAGAAAAATGGATAAAGAAGTTGTGGTCCTTATGTACAATGGAATATCACTCAGCCATGAAATCAATGTCATAAGGCTAATAGCAGCATGATGAGTGGATTTAGGTACGACGATTCTAAGTGAAATAAGTCACACAGAAAAGGACACTTCTCATAAGGTATCACTTATAGAGGGAATGTAAAAACCGTTACACTTGAACTGAATTACAAAACAGAACAGAGTCACACATGCAGAAAACACACTATGGCTGCTTAACGGGAAAGGTAAGGTGGGGTGATACATAAAACAAGGGTTTCAAATTAGCTCAGATACCGTTCCATAAACTCAATATGTAATAGACAAGACCTACTCCTTGCTCAGAAAACTGGACTCAACACGCCCTATTCACCGCACAAGAATATATCTGACTAGTAATAATCTTAAAACCTATGTATTGATATCTCTCTGTTAGTGTGTCAAGTGGGTGTAAAGCGGCATAAACACAGCAGTGAAAAGCAGCTAAACCCCATTATAAAAATAAATTACTTTCAAAAACCCATGAAACAAAGACAGTGAAAGAGAGAGAAATTCTTACACAATGCGTTCAGGGGCTGTGATGCAACCTGGATTGACCATATCTAGACCCACAGCTGGATGAGACATAAGGGTGGACACTCTTGGGGCTGAGAGGTTTGGTGAGGTTGGGTGAGCAAACGCAGACCCTTTAAAGTAATACTGCGTGGTACCCATCGCATGGGTCCCAAATCTCCAGGTTCAAGGGCATCTTCCTACATCGAAAACATGCATGAGAAAACAAAAAGATGGTACACCATGTGATGGGGAAAGGTTTCTAAAACGCACCTCATTTCTCTTCTCCTTGTGCCCGGGTTCGCCATTCCAGCCGCTTTACTAACAATCTCCCTACTTGGAGCATCAGCACCTTTAACCTCCTGTTCCGTACAGGTTGCAATTTGTCCTGAGGATGAACGGGTAGACGGGGAACCAGTGAGAGACTAGCTCTTGGTGTTGGGACAGGCACAGGTCACTCTATTTTCCCATCAGGAAGAAGAATTAACCACAGGCTCATCCTCCCCCCCCGGAACCAGAACAGGGCCTGAAGCCATCCTGCACTTTTGCGGCCAGCTCCCAAAAAAGCGAGTTGTACAATGGAGCTTCAGGGCACTGCAATTCACAAACCTGCAGAGTTATAAATGATAACTCTCGTCCACAAATATATTGAGGGAAGGCAAAGAAGAGGATTTGAAATCAAGGCAGAAATGCAGGAAACAGATTTCAGGAGGTAGATTCGAATCGCCTTTAAAGCACATGAAAAGCGGCAAAACGTTGACAATGATGCTCTTGGCCAAAAAGGGCGTATGCGTTTTTTCCTGAATATATTCAGGAAAAAACGCATACGCCCTTTTTGGCCAACCAAGCAACCTGGAAAGGCAAATCAGGGCTACAAAGAAGACTCGCTACCCATCGGTCAAAAGGGCCATGCTGAAAAAAGTCTCAAAACCAGAAATGCAGGACAGGCCATGGAGAAATGGGAGCCTTGCTACACTGATGGGTGGGATGTAAATTGCCAACAGCCACTCTGGAGAAGTGTACGGTGTGTCCTGAAACATCTAAAAAACACAGCTTAGAGAGCATAGGGCACTTCCACTCATGGGGGTATAAATTGGGAAAATGAAAATTCAGCAAGACACAAGCACCCCAAAGTTTAGGGCTGCTCTGTTGACAAGGACCTCCACTTCATTCCACCTTCAATATCCCAGGAGGGAGAAAAATGGATAAAGAAGTTGTGGTCCTTATGTACAATGGAATATCACTCAGCCATGAAATCAATGTCATAAGGCTAATAGCAGCATGATGAGTGGATTTAGGTACGACGATTCTAAGTGAAATAAGTCACACAGAAAAGGACACTTCTCATAAGGTATCACTTATAGAGGGAATGTAAAAACCGTTACACTTGAACTGAATTACAAAACAGAACAGAGTCACACATGCAGAAAACACACTATGGCTGCTTAACGGGAAAGGTAAGGTGGGGTGATACATAAAACAAGGGTTTCAAATTAGCTCAGATACCGTTCCATAAACCCAATATGTAATAGACAAGACCTACTCCTTGCTCAGAGAACTGGACTCAACACGCCCTATTCACCGCACAAGAATATATCTGACTAGTAATAATCTTAAAACCTATGTATTGATATCTCTCTGTTAGTGTGTCAAGTGGGTGTAAAGCGGCATAAACACAGCAGTGAAAACCAGCTAAACCCCATTATAAAAATAAATTACTTTGAAAAACCCATGAAACAAAGACAGTGAAAGAGAGAGAAATTCTTACACAATGCGTTCAGGGGCTGTGATGCAACCTGGATTGACCATATCTAGACCCACAGCTGGATGAGACATAAGGGTGGACACTCTTGGGGCTGAGAGGTTTGGTGAGGTTGGGTGAGCAAACGCAGACCCTTTAAAGTAATACTGCGTGGTACCCATCGCATGGGTCCCAAATCTCCAGGTTCAAGGGCATCTTCCTACATCGAAAACATGCATGAGAAAACAAAAAGATGGTACACCATGTGATGGGGAAAGGTTTCTAAAACGCACCTCATTTCTCTTCTCCTTGTGCCCGGGTTCGCCATTCCAGCCGCTTTACTAACAATCTCCCTACTTGGAGCATCAGCACCTTTAACCTCCTGTTCCGTACAGGTTGCAATTTGTCCTGAGGATGAACGGGTAGACGGGGAACCAGTGAGAGACTAGCTCTTGGTGTTGGGACAGGCACAGGTCACTCTATTTTCCCATCAGGAAGAAGAATTAACCACAGGCTCATCCTCCCCCCCAGAACCAGAACAGGGCCTGAAGCCATCCTGCGCTTTTGCGGCCAGCTCCCAAAAAAGCGAGTTGTACAATGGAGCTTCAGGGCACTGCAATTCACAAACCTACAGAGTTATAAATGATAACTCTCGTCCACAAATATATTGAGGGAAGGCAAAGAAGAGGATTTGAAATCAAGGCAGAATTGTAGGAAACAGATTTCAGGAGGTAGATTCGAATCGCCTTTAAAGCACATGAAAAGCGGCAAAACGTTGACAATGATGCCCTTGGCCAAAAAGGGCGTATGCGTTTTTTCCTGAATATATTCAGGAAAAAACGCATACGCCCTTTTTGGCCAACCAAGCAACCTGAAAAGGCAAATCAGGGCTACAAAGCAGACTCGCTACCCATCGGTCAAAAGGGCCATGCTGAAAAAAGTCTCAAAACCAGAAATGCAGGACAGGCCATGGAGAAATGGGAGCCTTGCTACACTGATGGGCGGGATGTAAATTGCCAACAGCCACTCTGGAGAAGTGTACGGTGTGTCCTGAAACATCTAAAAAACACAGCTTAGAGAGCATAGGGCACTTCCACTCATGGGGGTATAAATTGGGAAAATGAAAATTCAGCAAGACACAAGCACCCCAAAGTTTAGGGCTGCTCTGTTGACAAGGACCTCCACTTCATTCCACCTTCAATATCCCAGGAAAGAGAAAAATGGATAAAGAAGTTGTGGTCCTTATGTACAATGGAATATCACTCAGCCATGAAATCAATGTCATAAGGCTAGTAGCAGCATGATGAGTGGATTTAGGTACGACGATTCTAAGTGAAATAAGTCACACAGAAAAGGACACTTCTCATAAGGTATCACTTATAGAGGGAATGTAAAAACCGTTACACTTGAACTGAATTACAAAACAGAACAGAGTCACACAGGCAGAAAACACACTATGGCTGCTTAACGGGAAAGGTGAGGTGGGGTGATACATAAAACAAGGGTTTCAAATTAGCTCAGATACCGTTCCATAAACCCAATATGTAATAGACAAGACCTACTCCTTGCTCAGAGAACTGGACCCAACACGCCCTATTCACCGCACAAGAATATATCTCACTAGTAATAATCTTAAAACCTATGTATTGATATCTCTCTGTTAGTGTGTCAAGTGGGTGAAAAGCGGCATAAACACAGCAGTGAAAAGCAGCTAAACCCCATTATAAAAATAAATTACTTTTACAAACCCATGAAACAAAGACAGTGAAAGAGAGAGAAATTCTTACACAATGCGTTCAGGGGCTGTGATGCAACGTGGATTGACCATATCTAGACCCACAGCTGGATGAGACATAAGGGTGGACACTCTTGGGGCTGAGAGGTTTGGTGAGGTTGGGTGAGCAAACGCAGACCCTTTAAAGTAATACTGCGTGGTACCCATCGCATGGGTCCCAAATCTCCAGGTTCAAGGGCATCTTCCTACATCGAAAACATGCATGAGAAACCCAGAAGATGGTACACCGTGTGACGTGGAAAGGTTTCTAAAACGCACCTCATTTCTCTTCTCCTTGTGCCCGGGTTCGCCATTCCAGCCGCTTTACTAACAATCTCCCTACTTGGAGCATCAGCACCTTTAACCTCCTGTTCCGTACAGGTTGCAATTTGTCCTGAGGATGAACGGGTAGACGGGGAACCAGTGAGAGACTAGCTCTTGGTGTTGGGACAGGCAAAGGTCACTCTATTTTCCCATCAGGAAGAAGAATTAACCACAGGCTCATCCTCCCCCCCGGAACCAGAACAGGGCCTGAAGCCATCCTGTGCTTTTGCGGCCAGCTCCCAAAAAAGCGAGTTGTAAAATGGAGCTTCAGGGCACTGCAATTCACAAACCTGCAGAGTTATAAATGATAACTCTCGTCCACAAATATATTTAGGGAAGGCAAAGAAGAGGATTTGAAATCAAGGCAGAATTGTAGGAAACAGATTTCAGGAGGTAGATTCGAATCGCCTTTAAAGCACATGAAAAGCGGCAAAACGTTGACAATGATGCCCTTGGCCAAAAAGGGCGTATGCCTTTTTTCCTGAATATATTCAGGAAAAAACGCATACGCCCTTTTTGGCCAACCAAGCAACCTGGAAAGGCAAATCAGCGCGACAAAGCAGACTCGCTACCCATCGGTCAAAAGGGCCATGCTGAAAAAAGTCTCAAAACCAGAAATGCAGGACAGGCCATGGAGAAATGGGAGCCTTGCTACACTGATGGGCGGGATGTAAATTGCCAACAGCCACTCTGGAGAAGTGTACGGTGTGTCCTGAAACATCTAAAAAACACAGCTTAGAGAGCATAGGGCACTTCCACTCATGGGGGTATAAATTGGGAAAATGAAAAATCAGCAAGACACAAGCACCCCAAAGTTTAGGGCTGCTCTGTTGACAAGGACCTCCACTTCATTCCACCTTCAATATCCCAGGAGGGAGAAAAATGGATAAAGAAGTTGTGGTCCTTATGTACAATGGAATATCACTCAGCCATGAAATCAATGTCATAAGGCTAATAGCAGCATGATGAGTGGATTTAGGTACGACGATTCTAAGTGAAATAAGTCACACAGAAAAGGACACTTTTCATAAGGTATCACTTATAGAGGGAATGTAAAAACCGTTACACTTGAACTGAATTACAAAACAGAACAGAGTCACACATGCAGAAAACACACTATGGCTGCTTAACGGGAAAGGTAAGGTGGGGTGATACATAAAACAAGGGTTTCAAATTAGCTCAGATACCGTTCCATAAACTCAATATGTAATAGACAAGACCTACTCCTTGCTCAGAGAACTGGACTCAACACGCCCTATTCACCGCACAAGAATATATCTGACTAGTAATAATCTTAAAACCTATGTATTGATATCTCTCTGTTAGTGTGTCAAGTGGGTGTAAAGCGGCATAAACACAGCAGTGAAAAGCAGCTAAACCCCATTATCAAAATAAATTACTTTCAAAAACCCATGAAACAAAGACAGTGAAAGAGAGAGAAATTCTTACACAATGCGTTCAGGGGCTGTGATGCAACCTGGATTGACCATATCTAGACCCACAGCTGGATGAGACATAAGGGTGGACACTCTTGGGGCTGAGAGGTTTGGTGAGGTTGGGTGAGCAAACGCAGACCCTTTAAAGTAATACTGCGTGGTACCCATCGCATGGGTCCCAAATCTCCAGGTTCAAGGGCATCTTCCTACATCGAAAACATGCATGAGAAAACAAAAAGATGGTACACCATGTGATGGGGAAAGGTTTCTAAAACGCACCTCATTTATCTTCTCCTTGTGCCCGGGTTCGCCATTCCAGCCGCTTTACTAACAATCTCCCTACTTGGAGCATCAGCACCTTTAACCTCCTGTTCCGTACAGGTTGCAATTTGTCCTGAGGATGAACGGGTAGACGGGGAACCAGTGAGAGACTAGCTCTTGTTGTTGGGACAGGCACAGGTCACTCTATTTTCCCATCAGGAAGAAGAATTAACCACAGGCTCATCCTCCCCCCCGGAACCAGAACAGGGCCTGAAGCCATCCTGCGCTTTTGCGGCCAGCTCCCAAAAAAGCGAGTTGTACAATGGAGCTTCAGGGCACTGCAATTCACAAACCTGCAGAGTTATAAATGATAACTCTCGTCCACAAATATATTGAGGGAAGGCAAAGAAGAGGATTTGAAATCAAGGCAGAAATGCAGGAAACAGATTTCAGGAGGTAGATTCGAATCGCCTTTAAAGCACATGAAAAGCGGCAAAACGTTGACAATGATGCCCTTGGCCAAAAAGGGCGTATGCGTTTTTTCCTGAATATATTCAGGAAAAAACGCATACGCCCTTTTTGGCCAACCAAGCAACCTGGAAAGGCAAATCAGGGCTACAAAGCAGACTCGCTACCCATCGGTCAAAAGGGCCATGCTGAAAAAAGTCTCAAAACCAGAAATGCAGGACAGGCCATGGAGAAATGGGAGCCTTGCTACACTGATGGGCGGGATGTAAATTGCCAACAGCCACTCTGGAGAAGTGTACGGTGTGTCCTGAAACATCTAAAAAACACAGCTTAGAGAGCATAGGGCACTTCCACTCATGGGGGTATAAATTGGGAAAATGAAAAATCAGCAAGACACAAGCACCCCAAAGTTTAGGGCTGCTCTGTTGACAAGGACCTCCACTTCATTCCACCTTCAATATCCCAGGAGGGAGAAAAATGGATAAAGAAGTTGTGGTCCTTATGTACAATGGAATATCACTCAGCCATGAAATCAATGTCATAAGGCTAATAGCAGCATGATGAGTGGATTTAGGTACGACGATTCTAAGTGAAATAAGTCACACAGAAAAGGACACTTCTCATAAGGTATCACTTATAGAGGGAATGTAAAAACCGTTACACTTGAACTGAATTACAAAACAGAACAGAGTCACACATGCAGAAAACACACTATGGCTGCTTAACGGGAAAGGTAAGGTGGGGTGATACATAAAACAAGGGTTTCAAATTAGCTCAGATACCGTTCCATAAACTCAATATGTAATAGACAAGACCTACTCCTTGCTCAGAGAACTGGACTCAACACGCCCTATTCACCGCACAAGAATATATCTGACTAGTAATAATCTTAAAACCTATGTATTGATATCTCTCTGTTAGTGTGTCAAGTGGGTGTAAAGCGGCATAAACACAGCAGTGAAAAGCAGCTAAACCCCATTATAAAAATAAATTACTTTGAAAAACCCATGAAACAAAGACAGTGAAAGAGAGAGAAATTCTTACACAATGCGTTCAGGGGCTGTGATGCAACCTGGATTGACCATATCTAGACCCACAGCTGGATGAGACATAAGGGTGGACACTCTTGGGGCTGAGAGGTTTGGTGAGGTTGGGTGAGCAAACGCAGACCCTTTAAAGTAATACTGCGTGGTACCCATCGCATGGGTCCCAAATCTCCAGGTTCAAGGGCATCTTCCTACATCGAAAACATGCATGAGAAAACAAAAAGATGGTACACCATGTGATGGGGAAAGGTTTCTAAAACGCACCTCATTTCTCTTCTCCTTGTGCCCGGGTTCGCCATTCCAGCCGCTTTACTAACAATCTCCCTACTTGGAGCATCAGCACCTTTAACCTCCTGTTCCGTACAGGTTGCAATTTGTCCTGAGGATGAACGGGTAGACGGGGAACCAGTGAGAGACTAGCTCTTGGTGTTGGGACAGGCACAGGTCACTCTATTTTCCCATCAGGAAGAAGAATTAACCACAGGCTCATCCTCCCCCCCGGAACCAGAACAGGGCCTGAAGCCATCCTGCGCTTTTGCGGCCAGCTCCCAAAAAAGCGAGTTGTACAATGGAGCTTCAGGGCACTGCAATTCACAAACCTGCAGAGTTATAAATGATAACTCTCGTCCACAAATATATTGAGGGAAGGCAAAGAAGAGGATTTGAAATCAAGGCAGAAATGCAGGAAACAGATTTCAGGAGGTAGATTCGAATCGCCTTTAAAGCACATGAAAAGCGGCAAAACGTTGACAATGATGCCCTTGGCCAAAAAGGGCGTATGCGTTTTTTCCTGAATATATTCAGGAAAAAACGCATACGCCCTTTTTGGCCAACCAAGCAACCTGGAAAGGCAAATCAGGGCTACAAAGAAGACTCGCTACCCATCGGTCAAAAGGGCCATGCTGAAAAAAGTCTCAAAACCAGAAATGCAGGACAGGCCATGGAGAAATGGGAGCCTTGCTACACTGATGGGCGGGATGTAAATTGCCAACAGCCACTCTGGAGAAGTGTACGGTGTGTCCTGAAACATCTAAAAAACACAGCTTAGAGAGCATAGGGCACTTCCACTCATGGGGGTATAAATTGGGAAAATGAAAAATCAGCAAGACACAAGCACCCCAAAGTTTAGGGCTGCTCTGTTGACAAGGACCTCCACTTCATTCCACCTTCAATATCCCAGGAGGGAGAAAAATGGATAAAGAAGTTGTGGTCCTTATGTACAATGGAATATCACTCAGCCATGAAATCAATGTCATAAGGCTAATAGCAGCATGATGAGTGGATTTAGGTACGACGATTCTAAGTGAAATAAGTCACACAGAAAAGGACACTTCTCATAAGGTATCACTTATAGAGGGACTGTAAAAACCGTTACACTTGAACTGAATTACAAAACAGAACAGAGTCACACATGCAGAAAACACACTATGGCTGCTTAACGGGAAAGGTGAGGTGGGGTGATACATAAAACAAGGGTTTCAAATTAGCTCAGATACCGTTCCATAAACCCAATATGTAATAGACAAGACCTACTCCTTGCTCAGAGAACTGGACTCAACACGCCCTATTCACCGCACAAGAATATATCTGACTAGTAATAATCTTAAAACCTATGTATTGATATCTCTCTGTTAGTGTGTCAAGTGGGTGTAAAGCGGCATAAACACAGCAGTGAAAAGCAGCTAAACCCCATTATAAAAATAAATTACTTTGAAAAACCCATGAAACAAAGACAGTGAAAGAGAGAGAAATTCTTACACAATGCGTTCAGGGGCTGTGATGCAACCTGGATTGACCATTTCTAGACCCACAGCTGGATGAGACATAAGGGTGGACACTCTTGGGGCTGAGAGGTTTGGTGAGGTTGGGTGAGCAAACGCAGACCCTTTAAAGTAATACTGCGTGGTACCCATCGCATGGGTCCCAAATCTCCAGGTTCAAGGGCATCTTCCTACATCGAAAACATGCATGAGAAAACAAAAAAGATGGTACACCATGTGATGGGGAAAGGTTTCTAAAACGCACCTCATTTCTCTTCTCCTTGTGCCCGGGGTCGCCATTCCAGCCGCTTTACTAACAATCTCCCTACTTGGAGCATCAGCACCTTTAACCTCCTGTTCCGTACAGGTTGCAATTTGTCCTGAGGATGAACGGGAATACGGGGAACCAGTGAGAGACTAGCTCTTGTTGTTGGGACAGGCACAGGTCACTCTATTTTCCCATCAGGAAGAAGAATTAACCACAGGCTCATCCTCCCCCCCGGAACCAGAACAGGGCCTGAAGCCATCCTGCGCTTTTGCGGCCAGCTCCCAAAAAAGCGAGTTGTACAATGGAGCTTCAGGGCACTGCAATTCACAAACCTACAGAGTTATAAATGATAACTCTCGTCCACAAATATATTGAGGGAAGGCAAAGAAGAGGATTTGAAATCAAGGCAGAAATGCAGGAAACAGATTTCAGGAGGTAGATTCGAATCGCCTTTAAAGCACATGAAAAGCGGCAAAACGTTGACAATGATGCTCTTGGCCAAAAAGGGCGTATGCGTTTTTTCCTGAATATATTCAGGAAAAAACGCATACGCCCTTTTTGGCCAACCAAGCAACCTGGAAAGGCAAATCAGGGCTACAAAGAAGACTCGCTACCCATCGGTCAAAAGGGCCATGCTGAAAAAAGTCTCAAAACCAGAAATGCAGGACAGGCCATGGAGAAATGGGAGCCTTGCTACACTGATGGGTGGGATGTAAATTGCCAACAGCCACTCTGGAGAAGTGTACGGTGTGTCCTGAAACATCTAAAAAACACAGCTTAGAGAGCATAGGGCACTTCCACTCATGGGGGTATAAATTGGGAAAATGAAAAATCAGCAAGACACAAGCACCCCAAAGTTTAGGGCTGCTCTGTTGACAAGGACCTCCACTTCATTCCACCTTCAATATCCCAGGAGGGAGAAAAATGGATAAAGAAGTTGTGGTCCTTATGTACAATGGAATATCACTCAGCCATGAAATCAATGTCATAAGGCTAATAGCAGCATGATGAGTGGATTTAGGTACGACGATTCTAAGTGAAATAAGTCACACAGAAAAGGACACTTCTCATAAGGTATCACTTATAGAGGGAATGTAAAAACCGTTACACTTGAACTGAATTACAAAACAGAACAGAGTCACACATGCAGAAAACACACTATGGCTGCTTAACGGGAAAGGTAAGGTGGGGTGATACATAAAACAAGGGTTTCAAATTAGCTCAGATACCGTTCCATAAACCCAATATGTAATAGACAAGACCTACTCCTTGCTCAGAGAACTGGACTCAACACGCCCTATTCACCGCACAAGAATATATCTGACTAGTAATAATCTTAAAACCTATGTATTGATATCTCTCTGTTAGTGTGTCAAGTGGGTGTAAAGCGGCATAAACACAGCAGTGAAAAGCAGCTAAGCCCCATTATAAAAATAAATTACTTTGAAAAACCCATGAAACAAAGACAGTGAAAGAGAGAGAAATTCTTACACAATGCGTTCAGGGGCTGTGATGCAACCTGGATTGACCATATCTAGACCCACAGCTGGATGAGACATAAGGGTGGACACTCTTGGGGCTGAGAGGTTTGGTGAGGTTGGGTGAGCAAACGCAGACCCTTTAAAGTAATACTCCATGGTACCCATCGCATGGGTCCCAAATCTCCAGGTTCAAGGGCATCTTCCTACATCGAAAACATGCATGAGAAAACAAAAAGATGGTACACCATGTGATGGGGAAAGGTTTCTAAAACGCACCTCATTTCTCTTCTCCTTGTGCCCGGGTTCGCCATTCCAGCCGCTTTACTAACAATCTCCCTACTTGGAGCATCAGCACCTTTAACCTCCTGTTCCGTACAGGTTGCAATTTGTCCTGAGGATGAACGGGTAGACGGGGAACCAGTGAGAGACTAGCTCTTGGTGTTGGGACAGGCACAGGTCACTCTATTTTCCCATCAGGAAGAAGAATTAACCACAGGCTCATCCTCCCCCCCGGAACCAGAACAGGGCCTGAAGCCATCTTGCGCTTTTGCGGCCAGCTCCCAAAAAAGCGAGTTGTACAATGGAGCTTCAGGGCACTGCAATTCACAAACCTGCAGTTATAAATGATAACTCTCGTCCACAAATATATTGAGGGAAGGCAAAGAAGAGGATTTGAAATCAAGGCAGAAATGCAG
This sequence comes from Balaenoptera borealis, assembly GCF_965194805.1. Lineage (NCBI taxonomy): Eukaryota > Metazoa > Chordata > Mammalia > Artiodactyla > Balaenopteridae > Balaenoptera > Balaenoptera borealis. The sequence continues at coordinate 94,057 of NW_028122973.1, forward strand.
GAAACAGATTTCAGGAGGTAGATTCGAATCGCCTTTAAAGCACATGAAAAGCGGCAAAACGTTGACAATGATGCCCTTGGCCAAAAAGGGCGTATGCGTTTTTTCCTGAATATATTCAGGAAAAAACGCATACGCCCTTTTTGGCCAACCAAGCAACCTGGAAAGGCAAATCAGGGCTACAAAGAAGACTCGCTACCCATCGGTCAAAAGGGCCATGCTGAAAAAAGTCTCAAAACCAGAAATGCAGGACAGGCCATGGAGAAATGGGAGCCTTGCTACACTGATAGGCGGGATGTAAATTGCCAACAGCCACTCTGGAGAAGTGTACGGTGTGTCCTGAAACATCTAAAAAACACAGCTTAGAGAGCATAGGGCACTTCCACTCATGGGGGTATAAATTGGGAAAATGAAAAATCAGCAAGACACAAGCACCCCAAAGTTTAGGGCTGCTCTGTTGACAAGGACCTCCACTTCATTCCACCTTCAATATCCCAGGAGGGAGAAAAATGGATAAAGAAGTTGTGGTCCTTATGTACAATGGAATATCACTCAGCCATGAAATCAATGTCATAAGGCTAATAGCAGCATGATGAGTGGATTTAGGTACGACGATTCTAAGTGAAATAAGTCACACAGAAAAGGACACTTCTCATAAGGTATCACTTATAGAGGGAATGTAAAAACCGTTACACTTGAACTGAATTACAAAACAGAACAGAGTCACACATGCAGAAAACACACTATGGCTGCTTAACGGGAAAGGTCAGGTGGGGTGATACATAAAAAAAGGGTTTCAAATTAGCTCAGATACCGTTCCATAAACCCAATATGTAATAGACAAGACCTACTCCTTGCTCAGAGAACTGGACTCAACACGCCCTATTCACCGCACAAGAATATATCTGACTAGTAATAATCTTAAAACCTATGTATTGATATCTCTCTGTTAGTGTGTCAAGTGGGTGTAAAGCGGCATAAACACAGCAGTGAAAAGCAGCTAAACCCCATTATCAAAATAAATTACTTTGAAAAACCCATGAAACAAAGACAGTGAAAGAGAGAGAAATTCTTACACAATGCGTTCAGGGGCTGTGATGCAACCTGGATTGACCATTTCTAGACCCACAGCTGGATGAGACATAAGGGTGGACACTCTTGGGGCTGAGAGGTTTGGTGAGGTTGGGTGAGCAAACGCAGACCCTTTAAAGTAATACTGCGTGGTACCCATCGCATGGGTCCCAAATCTCCAGGTTCAAGGGCATCTTCCTACATCGAAAACATGCATGAGAAAACAAAAAGATGGTACACCATGTGATGGGGAAAGGTTTCTAAAACGCACCTCATTTCTCTTCTCCTTGTGCCCGGGTTCGCCATTCCAGCCGCTTTACTAACAATCTCCCTACTTGGAGCATCAGCACCTTTAACCTCCTGTTCCGTACAGGTTGCAATTTGTCCTGAGGATGAACGGGTAGACGGGGAACCAGTGAGAGACTAGCTCTTGGTGTTGGGACAGGCACAGGTCACTCTATTTTCCCATCAGGAAGAAGAATTAACCACAGGCTCATCCTCCCCCCCGGAACCAGAACAGGGCCTGAAGCCATCCTGCGCTTTTGCGGCCAGCTCCCAAAAAAGCGAGTTTTACAATGGAGCTTCAGGGCACTGCAATTCACAAACCTACAGAGTTATAAATGATAACTCTCGTCCACAAATATATTGAGGGAAGGCAAAGAAGAGGATTTGAAATCAAGGCAGAATTGTAGGAAACAGATTTCAGGAGGTAGATTCGAATCGCCTTTAAAGCACATGAAAAGCGGCAAAACGTTGACAATGATGCCCTTGGCCAAAAAGGGCGTATGCGTTTTTTCCTGAATATATTCAGGAAAAAACGCATACGCCCTTTTTGGCCAACCAAGCAACCTGAAAAGGCAAATCAGCGCTACAAAGCAGACTCGCTACCCATCGGTCAAAAGGGCCATGCTGAAAAAAGTCTCAAAACCAGAAATGCAGGACAGGCCATGGAGAAATGGGAGCCTTGCTACACTGATGGGCGGGATGTAAATTGCCAACAGCCACTCTGGAGAAGTGTACGGTGTGTCCTGAAACATCTAAAAAACACAGCTTAGAGAGCATAGGGCACTTCCACTCATGGGGGTATAAATTGGGAAAATGAAAATTCAGCAAGACACAAGCACCCCAAAGTTTAGGGCTGCTCTGTTGACAAGGACCTCCACTTCATTCCACCTTCAATATCCCAGGAAAGAGAAAAATGGATAAAGAAGTTGTGGTCCTTATGTACAATGGAATATCACTCAGCCATGAAATCAATGTCATAAGGCTAGTAGCAGCATGATGAGTGGATTTAGGTACGACGATTCTAAGTGAAATAAGTCACACAGAAAAGGACACTTCTCATAAGGTATCACTTATAGAGGGAATGTAAAAACCGTTACACTTGAACTGAATTACAAAACAGAACAGAGTCACACAGGCAGAAAACACACTATGGCTGCTTAACGGGAAAGGTGAGGTGGGGTGATACATAAAACAAGGGTTTCAAATTAGCTCAGATACCGTTCCATAAACCCAATATGTAATAGACAAGACCTACTCCTTGCTCAGAGAACTGGACCCAACACGCCCTATTCACCGCACAAGAATATATCTCACTAGTAATAATCTTAAAACCTATGTATTGATATCTCTCTGTTAGTGTGTCAAGTGGGTGAAAAGCGGCATAAACACAGCAGTGAAAAGCAGCTAAACCCCATTATAAAAATAAATTACTTTGAAAAACCCATGAAACAAAGACAGTGAAAGAGAGAGAAATTCTTACACAATGCGTTCAGGGGCTGTGATGCAACCTGGATTGACCATATCTAGACCCACAGCTGGATGAGACATAAGGGTGGACACTCTTGGGGCTGAGAGGTTTGGTGAGGTTGGGTGAGCAAACGCAGACCCTTTAAAGTAATACTGCATGGTACCCATCGCATGGGTCCCAAATCTCCAGGTTCAAGGGCATCTTCCTACATCGAAAACATGCATGAGAAAACAAAAAGATGGTACACCATGTGATGGGGAAAGGTTTCTAAAACGCACCTCATTTCTCTTCTCCTTGTGCCCGGGTTCGCCATTCCAGCCGCTTTACTAACAATCTCCCTACTTGGAGCATCAGCACCTTTAACCTCCTGTTCCGTACAGGTTGCAATTTGTCCTGAGGATGAACGGGTAGACGGGGAACCAGTGAGAGACTAGCTCTTGGTGTTGGGACAGGCACAGGTCACTCTATTTTCCCATCAGGAAGAAGAATTAACCACAGGCTCATCCTCCCCCCCGGAACCAGAACAGGGCCTGAAGCCATCCTGCGCTTTTGCGGCCAGCTCCCAAAAAAGCGAGTTGTACAATGGAGCTTCAGGGCACTGCAATTCACAAACCTGCAGAGTTATAAATGATAACTCTCGTCCACAAATATATTGAGGGAAGGCAAAGAAGAGGATTTGAAATCAAGGCAGAAATGCAGGAAACAGATTTCAGGAGGTAGATTCGAATCGCCTTTAAAGCACATGAAAAGCGGCAAAACGTTGACAATGATGCCCTTGGCCAAAAAGGGCGTATGCGTTTTTTCCTGAATATATTCAGGAAAAAACGCATACGCCCTTTTTGGCCAACCAAGCAACCTGGAAAGGCAAATCAGGGCTACAAAGAAGACTCGCTACCCATCGGTCAAAAGGGCCATGCTGAAAAAAGTCTCAAAACCAGAAATGCAGGACAGGCCATGGAGAAATGGGAGCCTTGCTACACTGATGGGCGGGATGTAAATTGCCAACAGCCACTCTGGAGAAGTGTACGGTGTGTCTTGAAACATCTAAAAAACACAGCTTAGAGAGCATAGGGCACTTCCACTCATGGGGGTATAAATTGGGAAAATGAAAAATCAGCAAGACACAAGCACCCCAAAGTTTAGGGCTGCTCTGTTGACAAGGACCTCCACTTCATTCCACCTTCAATATCCCAGGAGGGAGAAAAATGGATAAAGAAGTTGTGGTCCTTATGTACAATGGAATATCACTCAGCCATGAAATCAATGTCATAAGGCTAATAGCAGCATGATGAGTGGATTTAGGTACGACGATTCTAAGGGAAATAAGTCACACAGAAAAGGACACTTCTCATAAGGTATCACTTATAGAGGGAATGTAAAAACCGTTACACTTGAACTGAATTACAAAACAGAACAGAGTCACACATGCAGAAAACACACTATGGCTGCTTAATGGGAAAGGTGAGGTGGGGTGATACATAAAACAAGGGTTTCAAATTAGCTCAGATACCGTTCCATAAACCCAATATGTAATAGACAAGACCTACTCCTTGCTCAGAGAACTGGACTCAACACGCCCTATTAACCGCACAAGAATATATCTGACTAGTAATAATCGTAAAACCTATGTATTGATATCTCTCTGTTAGTGTGTCAAGTGGGTGTAAAGCGGCATAAACACAGCAGTGAAAAGCAGCTAAACCCCATTATAAAAATAAATTACTTTGAAAAACCCATGAAACAAAGACAGTGAAAGAGAGAGAAATTCTTACACAATGCGTTCAGGGGCTGTGATGCAACCTGGATTGACCATTTCTAGACCCACAGCTGGATGAGACATAAGGGTGGACACTCTTGGGGCTGAGAGGTTTGGTGAGGTTGGGTGAGCAAACGCAGACCCTTTAAAGTAATACTGCGTGGTACCCATCGCATGGGTCCCAAATCTCCAGGTTCAAGGGCATCTTCCTACATCGAAAACATGCATGAGAAAACAAAAAAGATGGTACACCATGTGATGGGGAAAGGTTTCTAAAACGCACCTAATTTCTCTTCTCCTTGTGCCCGGGGTCGCCATTCCAGCCGCTTTACTAACAATCTCCCTACTTGGAGCATCAGCACCTTTAACCTCCTGTTCCGTACAGGTTGCAATTTGTCCTGAGGATGAACGGGTAGACGGGGAACCAGTGAGAGACTAGCTCTTGTTGTTGGGACAGGCACAGGTCACTCTATTTTCCCATCAGGAAGAAGAATTAACCACAGGCTCATCCTCCCCCCCCGGAACCAGAACAGGGCCTGAAGCCATCCTGCGCTTTTGCGGCCAGCTCCCAAAAAAGCGAGTTGTACAATGGAGCTTCAGGGCACTGCAATTCACAAACCTGCAGAGTTATAAATGATAACTCTCGTCCACAAATATATTGAGGGAAGGCAAAGAAGAGGATTTGAAATCAAGGCAGAAATGCAGGAAACAGATTTCAGGAGGTAGATTCGAATCGCCTTTAAAGCACATGAAAAGCGGCAAAACGTTGACAATGATGCTCTTGGCCAAAAAGGGCGTATGCGTTTTTTCCTGAATATATTCAGGAAAAAACGCATACGCCCTTTTTGGCCAACCAAGCAACCTGGAAAGGCAAATCAGGGCTACAAAGAAGACTCGCTACCCATCGGTCAAAAGGGCCATGCTGAAAAAAGTCTCAAAACCAGAAATGCAGGACAGGCCATGGAGAAATGGGAGCCTTGCTACACTGATGGGTGGGATGTAAATTGCCAACAGCCACTCTGGAGAAGTGTACGGTGTGTCCTGAAACATCTAAAAAACACAGCTTAGAGAGCATAGGGCACTTCCACTCATGGGGGTATAAATTGGGAAAATGAAAAATCAGCAAGACACAAGCACCCCAAAGTTTAGGGCTGCTCTGTTGACAAGGACCTCCACTTCATTCCACCTTCAATATCCCAGGAGGGAGAAAAATGGATAAAGAAGTTGTGGTCCTTATGTACAATGGAATATCACTCAGCCATGAAATCAATGTCATAAGGCTAATAGCAGCATGATGAGTGGATTTAGGTACGACGATTCTAAGTGAAATAAGTCACACAGAAAAGGACACTTCTCATAAGGTATCACTTATAGAGGGAATGTAAAAACCGTTACACTTGAACTGAATTACAAAACAGAACAGAGTCACACATGCAGAAAACACACTATGGCTGCTTAACGGGAAAGGTAAGGTGGGGTGATACATAAAACAAGGGTTTCAAATTAGCTCAGATACCGTTCCATAAACCCAATATGTAATAGACAAGACCTACTCCTTGCTCAGAGAACTGGACTCAACACGCCCTATTCACCGCACAAGAATATATCTGACTAGTAATAATCTTAAAACCTATGTATTGATATCTCTCTGTTAGTGTGTCAAGTGGGTGTAAAGCGGCATAAACACAGCAGTGAAAACCAGCTAAACCCCATTATCAAAATAAATTACTTTGAAAAACCCATGAAACAAAGACAGTGAAAGAGAGAGAAATTCTTACACAATGCGTTCAGGGGCTGTGATGCAACCTGGATTGACCATATCTAGACCCACAGCTGGATGAGACATAAGGGTGGACACTCTTGGGGCTGAGAGGTTTGGTGAGGTTGGGTGAGCAAACGCAGACCCTTTAAAGTAATACTGCGTGGTACCCATCGCATGGGTCCCAAATCTCCAGGTTCAAGGGCATCTTCCTACATCGAAAACATGCATGAGAAAACAAAAAGATGGTACACCATGTGATGGGGAAAGGTTTCTAAAACGCACCTCATTTCTCTTCTCCTTGTGCCCGGGTTCGCCATTCCAGCCGCTTTACTAACAATCTCCCTACTTGGAGCATCAGCACCTTTAACCTCCTGTTCCGTACAGGTTGCAATTTGTCCTGAGGATGAACGGGTAGACGGGGAACCAGTGAGAGACTAGCTCTTGGTGTTGGGACAGGCACAGGTCACTCTATTTTCCCATCAGGAAGAAGAATTAACCACAGGCTCATCCTCCCCCCCGGAACCAGAACAGGGCCTGAAGCCATCCTGTGCTTTTGCGGCCAGCTCACAAAAAAGCGAGTTGTACAATGGAGCTTCAGGGCACTGCAATTCACAAACCTGCAGAGTTATAAATGATAACTCTCGTCCACAAATATATTGAGGGAAGGCAAAGAAGAGGATTTGAAATCAAGGCAGAAATGCAGGAAACAGATTTCAGGAGGTAGATTCGAATCGCCTTTAAAGCACATGAAAAGCGGCAAAACGTTGACAATGATGCTCTTGGCCAAAAAGGGCGTATGCGTTTTTTCCTGAATATATTCAGGAAAAAACGCATACGCCCTTTTTGGCCAACCAAGCAACCTGGAAAGGCAAATCAGGGCTACAAAGAAGACTCGCTACCCATCGGTCAAAAGGGCCATGCTGAAAAAAGTCTCAAAACCAGAAATGCAGGACAGGCCATGGAGAAATGGGAGCCTTGCTACACTGATGGGTGGGATGTAAATTGCCAACAGCCACTCTGGAGAAGTGTACGGTGTGTCCTGAAACATCTAAAAAACACAGCTTAGAGAGCATAGGGCACTTCCACTCATGGGGGTATAAATTGGGAAAATGAAAAATCAGCAAGACACAAGCACCCCAAAGTTTAGGGCTGCTCTGTTGACAAGGACCTCCACTTCATTCCACCTTCAATATCCCAGGAGGGAGAAAAATGGATTAAGAAGTTGTGGTCCTTATGTACAATGGAATATCACTCAGCCATGAAATCAATGTCATAAGGCTAATAGCAGCATGATGAGTGGATTTAGGTACGACGATTCTAAGTGAAATAAGTCACACAGAAAAGGACACTTCTCATAAGGTATCACTTATAGAGGGACTGTAAAAACCGTTACACTTGAACTGAATTACAAAACAGAACAGAGTCACACAGGCAGAAAACACACTATGGCTGCTTAACGGGAAAGGTGAGGTGGGGTGATACATAAAACAAGGGTTTCAAATTAGCTCAGATACCGTTCCATAAACCCAATATGTAATAGACAAGACCTACTCCTTGCTCAGAGAACTGGACTCAACACGCCCTATTCACCGCACAAGAATATATCTGACTAGTAATAATCTTAAAACCTATGTATTGATATCTCTCTGTTAGTGTGTCAAGTGGGTGAAAAGTGGCATAAACATAGCAGTGAAAAGCAGCTAAACCCCATTATAAAAATAAATTTCTTTTACAAACCCATGAAACAAAGACAGTGAAAGAGAGAGAAATTCTTACACAATGCGTTCAGGGGCTGTGATGCAACCTGGATTGACCATATCTAGACCCACAGCTGGATGAGACATAAGGGTGGACACTCTTGGGGCTGAGAGGTTTGGTGAGGTTGGGTGAGCAAATGCAGACCCTTTAAAGTAATACTGCGTGGTACCCATCGCATGGGTCCCAAATCTCCAGGTTCAAGGGCATATTCCTACATCGAAAACATGCATGAGAAACCCAGAAGATGGTACACCGTGTGATGTGGAAAGGTTTCTAAAACGCACCTCATTTCTCTTCTCCTTGTGCCCGGGTTCGCCATTCCAGCCACTTTACTAACAATCTCCCTACTTGGAGCATCAGCACCTTTAACCTCCTGTTCCGTACAGGTTGCAATTTGTCCTGAGGATGAACGGGTAGACGGGGAACCAGTGAGAGACTAGCTCTTGGTGTTGGGACAGGCACAGGTCACTCTATTTTCCCATCAGGAAGAAGAATTAACCACAGGCTCATCCTCCCCCCCGGAACCAGAACAGGGCCTGAAGCCATCCTGCGCTTTTGCGGCCAGCTCCCAAAAAAGCGAGTTGTACAATGGAGCTTCAGGGCACTGCAATTCACAAACCTGCAGAGTTATAAATGATAACTCTCGTCCACAAATATATTGAGGGAAGGCAAAGAAGAGGATTTGAAATCAAGGCAGAATTGCAGGAAACAGATTTCAGGAGGTAGATTCGAATCGCCTTTAAAGCACATGAAAAGCGGCAAAACGTTGACAATGATGCCCTTGGCCAAAAAGGGCGTATGCGTTTTTTCCTGAATATATTCAGGAAAAAACGCATACGCCCTTTTTGGCCAACCAAGCAACCTGGAAAGGCAAATCAGCGCTACAAAGAAGACTCGCTACCCATCGGTCAAAAGGGCCATGCTGAAAAAAGTCTCAAAACCAGAAATGCAGGACAGGCCATGGAGAAATGGGAGCCTTGCTACACTGATGGGCGGGATGTAAATTGCCAACAGCCACTCTGGAGAAGTGTACGGTGTGTCCTGAAACATCTAAAAAACACAGCTTAGAGAGCATAGGGCACTTCCACTCATGGGGGTATAAATTGGGAAAATGAAAAATCAGCAAGACACAAGCACCCCAAAGTTTAGGGCTGCTCTGTTGACAAGGACCTCCACTTCATTCCACCTTCAATATCCCAGGAAAGAGAAAAATGGATAAAGAAGTTGTGGTCCTTATGTACAATGGAATATCACTCAGCCATGAAATCAATGTCATAAGGCTAGTAGCAGCATGATGAGTGGATTTAGGTACGACGATTCTAAGTGAAATAAGTCACACAGAAAAGGACACTTCTCATAAGGTATCACTTATAGAGGGACTGTAAAAACCGTTACACTTGAACTGAATTACAAAACAGAACAGAGTCACACATGCAGAAAACACACTATGGCTGCTTAACGGGAAAGGTGAGGTGGGGTGATACATCAAACAAGGGTTTCAAATTAGCTCAGATACCGTTCCATAAACCCAATATGTAATAGACAAGACCTACTCCTTGCTCAGAGAACTGGACTCAACACGCCCTATTCACCGCACAAGAATATATCTGACTAGTAATAATCTTAAAACCTATGTATTGATATCTCTCTGTTAGTGTGTCAAGTGGGTGTAAAGCGGCATAAACACAGCAGTGAAAAGCAGCTAAACCCCATTATAAAAATAAATTACTTTGAAAAACCCATGAAACAAAGACAGTGAAAGAGGGAGAAATTCTTACACAATGCGTTCAGGGGCTGTGATGCAACCTGGATTGACCATATCTAGACCCACAGCTGGATGAGACATAAGGGTGGACACTCTTGGGGCTGAGAGGTTTGGTGAGGTTGGGTGAGCAAACGCAGACCCTTTAAAGTAATACTGCGTGGTACCCATCGCATGGGTCCCAAATCTCCAGGTTCAAGGGCATCTTCCTACATCGAAAACATGCATGAGAAAACAAAAAGATGGTACACCATGTGATGGGGAAAGGTTTCTAAAACGCACCTCATTTCTCTTCTCCTTGTGCCCGGGGTCGCCATTCCAGCCGCTTTACTAACAATCTCCCTACTTGGAGCATCAGCACCTTTAACCTCCTGTTCCGTACCGGTTGCAATTTGTCCTGAGGATGAACGGGAATACGGGGAACCAGTGAGAGACTAGCTCTTGTTGTTGGGACAGGCACAGGTCACTCTATTTTCCCATCAGGAAGAAGAATTAACCACAGGCTCATCCTCCCCCCCGGAACCAGAACAGGGCCTGAAGCCATCCTGCGCTTTTGCGGCCAGCTCCCAAAAAAGCGAGTTGTAAAATGGAGCTTCAGGGCACTGCAATTCACAAACCTGCAGAGTTATAAATGATAACTCTCGTCCACAAATATATTGAGGGAAGGCAAAGAAGAGGATTTGAAAGCAAGGCAGAAATGCAGGAAACGGATTTCAGGAGGTAGATTCGAATCGCCTTTAAAGCACATGAAAAGCGGCAAAACGTTGACAATGATGCCCTTGGCCAAAAAGGGCGTATGCGTTTTTTCCTGAATATATTCAGGAAAAAACGCATACGCCCTTTTTGGCCAACCAAGCAACCTGGAAAGGCAAATCAGGGCTACAAAGAAGACTCGCTACCCATCGGTCAAAAGGGCCATGCTGAAAAAAGTCTCAAAACCAGAAATGCAGGACAGGCCATGGAGAAATGGGAGCCTTGCTACACTGATGGGCGGGATGTAAATTGCCAACAGCCACTCTGGAGAAGTGTACGGTGTGTCCTGAAACATCTAAAAAACACAGCTTAGAGAGCATAGGGCACTTCCACTCATGGGGGTATAAATTGGGAAAATGAAAAATCAGCAAGACACAAGCACCCCAAAGTTTAGGGCTGCTCTGTTGACAAGGACCTCCACTTCATTCCACCTTCAATATCCCAGGAAAGAGAAAAATGGATAAAGAAGTTGTGGTCCTTATGTACAATGGAATATCACTCAGCCATGAAATCAATGTCATAAGGCTAATAGCAGCATGATGAGTGGATTTAGGTACGACGATTCTAAGTGAAATAAGTCACACAGAAAAGGACACTTCTCATAAGGTATCACTTATAGATGGACTGTAAAAACCGTTACACTTGAACTGAATTACAAAACAGAACAGAGTCACACAGGCAGAAAACACACGATGGCTGCTTAACGGGAAAGGTGAGGTGGGGTGATACATAAAACAAGGGTTTCAAATTAGCTCAGATACCGTTCTATAAACCCAATATGTAATAGACAAGACCTACTCCTTGCTCAGAGAACTGGACCCAACACGCCCTATTCACCGCACAAGAATATATCTGACTAGTAATAATCTTAAAACCTATGTATTGATATCTCTCTGTTAGTGTGTCAAGTGGGTGAAAAGCGGCATAAACACAGCAGTGAAAAGCAGCTAAACCCCATTATAAAAATAAATTACTTTTACAAACCCATGAAACAAAGACAGTGAAAGAGAGAGAAATTCTTACACAATGCGTTCAGGGGCTGTGATGCAACCTGGATTGACCATTTCTAGACCCACAGCTGGATGAGACATAAGGGTGGACACTCTTGGGGCTGAGAGGTTTGGTGAGGTTGGGTGAGCAAACGCAGACCCTTTAAAGTAATACTGCGTGGTACCCATCGCATGGGTCCCAAATCTCCAGGTTCAAGGGCATCTTCCTACATCGAAAACATGCATGAGAAAACAAAAAAGATGGTACACCATGTGATGGGGAAAGGTTTCTAAAACGCACCTCATTTCTCTTCTCCTTGTGCCCGGGGTCGCCATTCCAGCCGCTTTACTAACAATCTCCCTACTTGGAGCATCAGCACCTTTAACCTCCTGTTCCGTACAGGTTGCAATTTGTCCTGAGGATGAACGGGAATACGGGGAACCAGTGAGAGACTAGCTCTTGTTGTTGGGACAGGCACAGGTCACTCTATTTTCCCATCAGGAAGAAGAATTAACCACAGGCTCATCCTCCCCCCCGGAACCAGAACAGGGCCTGAAGCCATCCTGCGCTTTTGCGGCCAGCTCCCAAAAAAGCGAGTTGTAAAATGGAGCTTCAGGGCACTGCAATTCACAAACCTGCAGAGTTATAAATGATAACTCTCGTCCACAAATATATTGAGGGAAGGCAAAGAAGAGGATTTGAAATCAAGGCAGAAATGCAGGAAACAGATTTCAGGAGGTAGATTCGAATCGCCTTTAAAGCACATGAAAAGCGGCAAAACGTTGACAATGATGCTCTTGGCCAAAAAGGGCGTATGCGTTTTTTCCTGAATATATTCAGGAAAAAACGCATACGCCCTTTTTGGCCAACCAAGCAACCTGGAAAGGCAAATCAGGGCTACAAAGAAGACTCGCTACCCATCGGTCAAAAGGGCCATGCTGAAAAAAGTCTCAAAACCAGAAATGCAGGACAGGCCATGGAGAAATGGGAGCCTTGCTACACTGATGGGTGGGATGTAAATTGCCAACAGCCACTCTGGAGAAGTGTACGGTGTGTCCTGAAACATCTAAAAAACACAGCTTAGAGAGCATAGGGCACTTCCACTCATGGGGGTATAAATTGGGAAAATGAAAAATCAGCAAGACACAAGCACCCCAAAGTTTAGGGCTGCTCTGTTGACAAGGACCTCCACTTCATTCCACCTTCAATATCCCAGGAGGGAGAAAAATGGATTAAGAAGTTGTGGTCCTTATGTACAATGGAATATCACTCAGCCATGAAATCAATGTCATAAGGCTAATAGCAGCATGATGAGTGGATTTAGGTACGACGATTCTAAGTGAAATAAGTCACACAGAAAAGGACACTTCTCATAAGGTATCACTTATAGAGGGAATGTAAAAACCGTTACACTTGAACTGAATTACAAAACAGAACAGAGTCACACAGGCAGAAAACACACTATGGCTGCTTAACGGGAAAGGTGAGGTGGGGTGATACATAAAACAAGGGTTTCAAATTAGCTCAGATACCGTTCCATAAACCCAATATGTAATAGACAAGACCTACTCCTTGCTCAGAGAACTGGACTCAACACGCCCTATTCACCGCACAAGAATATATCTGACTAGTAATAATCGTAAAACCTATGTATTGATATCTCTCTGTTAGTGTGTCAAGTGGGTGAAAAGTGGCATAAACATAGCAGTGAAAAGCAGCTAAACCCCATTATAAAAATAAATTTCTTTTACAAACCCATGAAACAAAGACAGTGAAAGAGAGAGAAATTCTTACACAATGCGTTCAGGGGCTGTGATGCAACCTGGATTGACCATATCTGGACCCACAGCTGGATGAGACATAAGGGTGGACACTCTTGGGGCTGAGAGGTTTGGTGAGGTTGGGTGAGCAAATGCAGACCCTTTAAAGTAATACTGCGTGGTACCCATCGCATGGGTCCCAAATCTCCAGGTTCAAGGGCATCTTCCTACATCGAAAACATGCATGAGAAACCCAGAAGATGGTACACCGTGTGATGTGGAAAGGTTTCTAAAACGCACCTCATTTCTCTTCTCCTTGTGCCCGGGTTCGCCATTCCAGCCGCTTTACTAACAATCTCCCTACTTGGAGCATCAGCACCTTTAACCTCCTGTTCCGTACAGGTTGCAATTTGTCCTGAGGATGAACGGGTAGACGGGGAACCAGTGAGAGACTAGCTCTTGGTGTTGGGACAGGCACAGGTCACTCTATTTTCCCATCAGGAAGAAGAATTAACCACAGGCTCATCCTCCCCCCCGGAACCAGAACAGGGCCTGAAGCCATCCTGCGCTTTTGCGGCCAGCTCCCAAAAAAGCGAGTTGTACAATGGAGCTTCAGGGCACTGCAATTCACAAACCTGCAGAGTTATAAATGATAACTCTCGTCCACAAATATATTGAGGGAAGGCAAAGAAGAGGATTTGAAATCAAGGCAGAATTGCAGGAAACAGATTTCAGGAGGTAGATTCGAATCGCCTTTAAAGCACATGAAAAGCGGCAAAACGTTGACAATGATGCCCTTGGCCAAAAAGGGCGTATGCGTTTTTTCCTGAATATATTCAGGAAAAAACGCATACGCCCTTTTTGGCCAACCAAGCAACCTGGAAAGGCAAATCAGCGCTACAAAGAAGACTCGCTACCCATCGGTCAAAAGGGCCATGCTGAAAAAAGTCTCAAAACCAGAAATGCAGGACAGGCCATGGAGAAATGGGAGCCTTGCTACACTGATGGGCGGGATGTAAATTGCCAACAGCCACTCTGGAGAAGTGTACGGTGTGTCCTGAAACATCTAAAAAACACAGCTTAGAGAGCATAGGGCACTTCCACTCATGGGGGTATAAATTGGGAAAATGAAAAATCAGCAAGACACAAGCACCCCAAAGTTTAGGGCTGCTCTGTTGACAAGGACCTCCACTTCATTCCACCTTCAATATCCCAGGAAAGAGAAAAATGGATAAAGAAGTTGTGGTCCTTATGTACAATGGAATATCACTCAGCCATGAAATCAATGTCATAAGGCTAATAGCAGCATGATGAGTGGATTTAGGTACGACGATTCTAAGTGAAATAAGTCACACAGAAAAGGACACTTCTCATAAGGTATCACTTATAGAGGGACTGTAAAAACCGTTACACTTGAACTGAATTACAAAACAGAACAGAGTCACACAGGCAGAAAACACACGATGGCTGCTTAACGGGAAAGGTGAGGTGGGGTGATACATAAAACAAGGGTTTCAAATTAGCTCAGATACCGTTCCATAAACCCAATATGTAATAGACAAGACCTACTCCTTGCTCAGAGAACTGGACCCAACACGCCCTATTCACCGCACAAGAATATATCTGACTAGTAATAATCTTAAAACCTATGTATTGATATCTCTCTGTTAGTGTGTCAAGTGGGTGAAAAGCGGCATAAACACAGCAGTGAAAAGCAGCTAAACCCCATTATAAAAATAAATTACTTTTACAAACCCATGAAACAAAGACAGTGAAAGAGAGAGAAATTCTTACACAATGCGTTCAGGGGCTGTGATGCAACCTGGATTGACCATTTCTAGACCCACAGCTGGATGAGACATAAGGGTGGACACTCTTGGGGCTGAGAGGTTTGGTGAGGTTGGGTGAGCAAACGCAGACCCTTTAAAGTAATACTGCGTGGTACCCATCGCATGGGTCCCAAATCTCCAGGTTCAAGGGCATCTTCCTACATCGAAAACATGCATGAGAAAACAAAAAAGATGGTACACCATGTGATGGGGAAAGGTTTCTAAAACGCACCTCATTTCTCTTCTCCTTGTGCCCGGGGTCGCCATTCCAGCCGCTTTACTAACAATCTCCCTACTTGGAGCATCAGCACCTTTAACCTCCTGTTCCGTACAGGTTGCAATTTGTCCTGAGGATGAACGGGAATACGGGGAACCAGTGAGAGACTAGCTCTTGTTGTTGGGACAGGCACAGGTCACTCTATTTTCCCATCAGGAAGAAGAATTAACCACAGGCTCATCCTCCCCCCCGGAACCAGAACAGGGCCTGAAGCCATCCTGCGCTTTTGCGGCCAGCTCCCAAAAAAGCGAGTTGTAAAATGGAGCTTCAGGGCACTGCAATTCACAAACCTGCAGAGTTATAAATGATAACTCTCGTCCACAAATATATTGAGGGAAGGCAAAGAAGAGGATTTGAAATCAAGGCAGAAATGCAGGAAACAGATTTCAGGAGGTAGATTCGAATCGCCTTTAAAGCACATGAAAAGCGGCAAAACGTTGACAATGATGCTCTTGGCCAAAAAGGGCGTATGCGTTTTTTCCTGAATATATTCAGGAAAAAACGCATACGCCCTTTTTGGCCAACCAAGCAACCTGGAAAGGCAAATCAGGGCTACAAAGAAGACTCGCTACCCATCGGTCAAAAGGGCCATGCTGAAAAAAGTCTCAAAACCAGAAATGCAGGACAGGCCATGGAGAAATGGGAGCCTTGCTACACTGATGGGTGGGATGTAAATTGCCAACAGCCACTCTGGAGAAGTGTACGGTGTGTCCTGAAACATCTAAAAAACACAGCTTAGAGAGCATAGGGCACTTCCACTCATGGGGGTATAAATTGGGAAAATGAAAAATCAGCAAGACACAAGCACCCCAAAGTTTAGGGCTGCTCTGTTGACAAGGACCTCCACTTCATTCCACCTTCAATATCCCAGGAGGGAGAAAAATGGATTAAGAAGTTGTGGTCCTTATGTACAATGGAATATCACTCAGCCATGAAATCAATGTCATAAGGCTAATAGCAGCATGATGAGTGGATTTAGGTACGACGATTCTAAGTGAAATAAGTCACACAGAAAAGGACACTTCTCATAAGGTATCACTTATAGAGGGAATGTAAAAACCGTTACACTTGAACTGAATTACAAAACAGAACAGAGTCACACAGGCAGAAAACACACTATGGCTGCTTAACGGGAAAGGTGAGGTGGGGTGATACATAAAACAAGGGTTTCAAATTAGCTCAGATACCGTTCCATAAACCCAATATGTAATAGACAAGACCTACTCCTTGCTCAGAGAACTGGACTCAACACGCCCTATTCACCGCACAAGAATATATCTGACTAGTAATAATCTTAAAACCTATGTATTGATATCTCTCTGTTAGTGTGTCAAGTGGGTGAAAAGTGGCATAAACATAGCAGTGAAAAGCAGCTAAACCCCATTATAAAAATAAATTTCTTTTACAAACCCATGAAACAAAGACAGTGAAAGAGAGAGAAATTCTTACACAATGCGTTCAGGGGCTGTGATGCAACCTGGATTGACCATATCTGGACCCACAGCTGGATGAGACATAAGGGTGGACACTCTTGGGGCTGAGAGGTTTGGTGAGGTTGGGTGAGCAAATGCAGACCCTTTAAAGTAATACTGCGTGGTACCCATCGCATGGGTCCCAAATCTCCAGGTTCAAGGGCATCTTCCTACATCGAAAACATGCATGAGAAACCCAGAAGATGGTACACCGTGTGATGTGGAAAGGTTTCTAAAACGCACCTCATTTCTCTTCTCCTTGTGCCCGGGTTCGCCATTCCAGCCGCTTTACTAACAATCTCCCTACTTGGAGCATCAGCACCTTTAACCTCCTGTTCCGTACAGGTTGCAATTTGTCCTGAGGATGAACGGGTAGACGGGGAACCAGTGAGAGACTAGCTCTTGGTGTTGGGACAGGCACAGGTCACTCTATTTTCCCATCAGGAAGAAGAATTAACCACAGGCTCATCCTCCCCCCCGGAACCAGAACAGGGCCTGAAGCCATCCTGCGCTTTTGCGGCCAGCTCCCAAAAAAGCGAGTTGTACAATGGAGCTTCAGGGCACTGCAATTCACAAACCTGCAGAGTTATAAATGATAACTCTCGTCCACAAATATATTGAGGGAAGGCAAAGAAGAGGATTTGAAATCAAGGCAGAATTGCAGGAAACAGATTTCAGGAGGTAGATTCGAATCGCCTTTAAAGCACATGAAAAGCGGCAAAACGTTGACAATGATGCCCTTGGCCAAAAAGGGCGTATGCGTTTTTTCCTGAATATATTCAGGAAAAAACGCATACGCCCTTTTTGGCCAACCAAGCAACCTGGAAAGGCAAATCAGCGCTACAAAGAAGACTCGCTACCCATCGGTCAAAAGGGCCATGCTGAAAAAAGTCTCAAAACCAGAAATGCAGGACAGGCCATGGAGAAATGGGAGCCTTGCTACACTGATGGGCGGGATGTAAATTGCCAACAGCCACTCTGGAGAAGTGTACGGTGTGTCCTGAAACATCTAAAAAACACAGCTTAGAGAGCATAGGGCACTTCCACTCATGGGGGTATAAATTGGGAAAATGAAAAATCAGCAAGACACAAGCACCCCAAAGTTTAGGGCTGCTCTGTTGACAAGGACCTCCACTTCATTCCACCTTCAATATCCCAGGAAAGAGAAAAATGGATAAAGAAGTTGTGGTCCTTATGTACAATGGAATATCACTCAGCCATGAAATCAATGTCATAAGGCTAATAGCAGCATGATGAGTGGATTTAGGTACGACGATTCTAAGGGAAATAAGTCACACAGAAAAGGACACTTCTCATAAGGTATCACTTATAGAGGGAATGTAAAAACCGTTACACTTGAACTGAATTACAAAACAGAACAGAGTCACACATGCAGAAAACACACTATGGCTGCTTAATGGGAAAGGTGAGGTGGGGTGATACATAAAACAAGGGTTTCAAATTAGCTCAGATACCGTTCCATAAACCCAATATGTAATAGACAAGACCTACTCCTTGCTCAGAGAACTGGACTCAACACGCCCTATTAACCGCACAAGAATATATCTGACTAGTAATAATCGTAAAACCTATGTATTGATATCTCTCTGTTAGTGTGTCAAGTGGGTGTAAAGCGGCATAAACACAGCAGTGAAAAGCAGCTAAACCCCATTATAAAAATAAATTACTTTGAAAAACCCATGAAACAAAGACAGTGAAAGAGAGAGAAATTCTTACACAATGCGTTCAGGGGCTGTGATGCAACCTGGATTGACCATTTCTAGACCCACAGCTGGATGAGACATAAGGGTGGACACTCTTGGGGCTGAGAGGTTTGGTGAGGTTGGGTGAGCAAACGCAGACCCTTTAAAGTAATACTGCGTGGTACCCATCGCATGGGTCCCAAATCTCCAGGTTCAAGGGCATCTTCCTACATCGAAAACATGCATGAGAAAACAAAAAAGATGGTACACCATGTGATGGGGAAAGGTTTCTAAAACGCACCTAATTTCTCTTCTCCTTGTGCCCGGGGTCGCCATTCCAGCCGCTTTACTAACAATCTCCCTACTTGGAGCATCAGCACCTTTAACCTCCTGTTCCGTACAGGTTGCAATTTGTCCTGAGGATGAACGGGTAGACGGGGAACCAGTGAGAGACTAGCTCTTGTTGTTGGGACAGGCACAGGTCACTCTATTTTCCCATCAGGAAGAAGAATTAACCACAGGCTCATCCTCCCCCCCCGGAACCAGAACAGGGCCTGAAGCCATCCTGCGCTTTTGCGGCCAGCTCCCAAAAAAGCGAGTTGTACAATGGAGCTTCAGGGCACTGCAATTCACAAACCTGCAGAGTTATAAATGATAACTCTCGTCCACAAATATATTGAGGGAAGGCAAAGAAGAGGATTTGAAATCAAGGCAGAAATGCAGGAAACAGATTTCAGGAGGTAGATTCGAATCGCCTTTAAAGCACATGAAAAGCGGCAAAACGTTGACAATGATGCTCTTGGCCAAAAAGGGCGTATGCGTTTTTTCCTGAATATATTCAGGAAAAAACGCATACGCCCTTTTTGGCCAACCAAGCAACCTGGAAAGGCAAATCAGGGCTACAAAGAAGACTCGCTACCCATCGGTCAAAAGGGCCATGCTGAAAAAAGTCTCAAAACCAGAAATGCAGGACAGGCCATGGAGAAATGGGAGCCTTGCTACACTGATGGGTGGGATGTAAATTGCCAACAGCCACTCTGGAGAAGTGTATGGTGTGTCCTGAAACATCTAAAAAACACAGCTTAGAGAGCATAGGGCACTTCCACTCATGGGGGTATAAATTGGGAAAATGAAAAATCAGCAAGACACAAGCACCCCAAAGTTTAGGGCTGCTCTGTTGACAAGGACCTCCACTTCATTCCACCTTCAATATCCCAGGAGGGAGAAAAATGGATAAAGAAGTTGTGGTCCTTATGTACAATGGAATATCACTCAGCCATGAAATCAATGTCATAAGGCTAATAGCAGCATGATGAGTGGATTTAGGTACGACGATTCTAAGTGAAATAAGTCACACAGAAAAGGACACTTCTCATAAGGTATCACTTATAGAGGGAATGTAAAAACCGTTACACTTGAACTGAATTACAAAACAGAACAGAGTCACACATGCAGAAAACACACTATGGCTGCTTAACGGGAAAGGTAAGGTGG
Organism: Balaenoptera borealis; assembly: GCF_965194805.1. Lineage (NCBI taxonomy): Eukaryota > Metazoa > Chordata > Mammalia > Artiodactyla > Balaenopteridae > Balaenoptera > Balaenoptera borealis. The sequence goes on from NW_028122973.1 coordinate 114,194, forward strand.
GGTGATACATAAAACAAGGGTTTCAAATTAGCTCAGATACCGTTCCATAAACCCAATATGTAATAGACAAGACCTACTCCTTGCTCAGAGAACTGGACTCAACACGCCCTATTCACCGCACAAGAATATATCTGACTAGTAATAATCTTAAAACCTATGTATTGATATCTCTCTGTTAGTGTGTCAAGTGGGTGTAAAGCGGCATAAACACAGCAGTGAAAACCAGCTAAACCCCATTATCAAAATAAATTACTTTGAAAAACCCATGAAACAAAGACAGTGAAAGAGAGAGAAATTCTTACACAATGCGTTCAGGGGCTGTGATGCAACCTGGATTGACCATATCTAGACCCACAGCTGGATGAGACATAAGGGTGGACACTCTTGGGGCTGAGAGGTTTGGTGAGGTTGGGTGAGCAAACGCAGACCCTTTAAAGTAATACTGCGTGGTACCCATCGCATGGGTCCCAAATCTCCAGGTTCAAGGGCATCTTCCTACATCGAAAACATGCATGAGAAAACAAAAAGATGGTACACCATGTGATGGGGAAAGGTTTCTAAAACGCACCTCATTTCTCTTCTCCTTGTGCCCGGGTTCGCCATTCCAGCCGCTTTACTAACAATCTCCCTACTTGGAGCATCAGCACCTTTAACCTCCTGTTCCGTACAGGTTGCAATTTGTCCTGAGGATGAACGGGTAGACGGGGAACCAGTGAGAGACTAGCTCTTGGTGTTGGGACAGGCACAGGTCACTCTATTTTCCCATCAGGAAGAAGAATTAACCACAGGCTCATCCTCCCCCCCGGAACCAGAACAGGGCCTGAAGCCATCCTGTGCTTTTGCGGCCAGCTCACAAAAAAGCGAGTTGTACAATGGAGCTTCAGGGCACTGCAATTCACAAACCTGCAGAGTTATAAATGATAACTCTCGTCCACAAATATATTGAGGGAAGGCAAAGAAGAGGATTTGAAATCAAGGCAGAAATGCAGGAAACAGATTTCAGGAGGTAGATTCGAATCGCCTTTAAAGCACATGAAAAGCGGCAAAACGTTGACAATGATGCCCTTGGCCAAAAAGGGCGTATGCGTTTTTTCCTGAATATATTCAGGAAAAAACGCATACGCCCTTTTTGGCCAACCAAGCAACCTGGAAAGGCAAATCAGGGCTACAAAGAAGACTCGCTACCCATCGGTCAAAAGGGCCATGCTGAAAAAAGTCTCAAAACCAGAAATGCAGGACAGGCCATGGAGAAATGGGAGCCTTGCTACACTGATGGGCGGGATGTAAATTGCCAACAGCCACTCTGGAGAAGTGTACGGTGTGTCCTGAAACATTTAAAAAACACAGCTTAGAGAGCATAGGGCACTTCCACTCATGGGGGTATAAATTGGGAAAATGAAAAATCAGCAAGACACAAGCACCCCAAAGTTTAGGGCTGCTCTGTTGACAAGGACCTCCACTTCATTCCACCTTCAATATCCCAGGAGGGAGAAAAATGGATAAAGAAGTTGTGGTCCTTATGTACAATGGAATATCACTCAGCCATGAAATCAATGTCATAAGGCTAATAGCAGCATGATGAGTGGATTTAGGTACGACGATTCTAAGGGAAATAAGTCACACAGAAAAGGACACTTCTCATAAGGTATCACTTATAGAGGGAATGTAAAAACCGTTACACTTGAACTGAATTACAAAACAGAACAGAGTCACACATGCAGAAAACACACTATGGCTGCTTAACGGGAAAGGTGAGGTGGGGTGATACATAAAAAAAGGGTTTCAAATTAGCTCAGATACCGTTCCATAAACCCAATATGTAATAGACAAGACCTACTCCTTGCTCAGAGAACTGGACTCAACACGCCCTATTCACCGCACAAGAATATATCTGACTAGTAATAATCTTAAAACCTATGTATTGATATCTCTCTGTTAGTGTGTCAAGTGGGTGTAAAGCGGCATAAACACAGCAGTGAAAAGCAGCTAAACCCCATTATCAAAATAAATTACTTTGAAAAACCCATGAAACAAAGACAGTGAAAGAGAGAGAAATTCTTACACAATGCTTTCAGGGGCTGTGATGCAACCTGGATTGACCATTTCTAGACCCACAGCTGGATGAGACATAAGGGTGGACACTCTTGGGGCTGAGAGGTTTGGTGAGGTTGGGTGAGCAAACGCAGACCCTTTAAAGTAATACTGCGTGGTACCCATCGCATGGGTCCCAAATCTCCAGGTTCAAGGGCATCTTCCTACATCGAAAACATGCATGAGAAAACAAAAAAGATGGTACACCATGTGATGGGGAAAGGTTTCTAGAACGCACCTCATTTCTCTTCTCCTTGTGCCCGGGGTCGCCATTCCAGCCACTTTCCTAGCAATCTCCCTACTTGGAGCATCAGCACCTTTAACCTCCTGTTCCGTACAGGTTGCAATTTGTCCTGAGGATGAACGGGAATACGGGGAACCAGTGAGAGACTAGCTCTTGGTGTTGGGACAGGCACAGGTCACTCTATTTTCCCATCAGGAAGAAGAATTAACCACAGGCTCATCCTCCCCCCGGAACCAGAACAGGGCCTGAAGCCATCCTGCGCTTTTGCGGCCAGCTCCCAAAAAAGCGAGTTGTACAATGGAGCTTCAGGGCACTGCAATTCACAAACCTGCAGAGTTATAAATGATAACTCTCGTCCACAAATATATTGAGGGAAGGCAAAGAAGAGGATTTGAAATCAAGGCAGAAATGCAGGAAACAGATTTCAGGAGGTAGATTCGAATCGCCTTTAAAGCACATGAAAAGCGGCAAAACGTTGACAATGATGCTCTTGGCCAAAAAGGGCGTATGCGTTTTTTCCTGAATATATTCAGGAAAAAACGCATACGCCCTTTTTGGCCAACCAAGCAACCTGGAAAGGCAAATCAGGGCTACAAAGAAGACTCGCTACCCATCGGTCAAAAGGGCCATGCTGAAAAAAGTCTCAAAACCAGAAATGCAGGACAGGCCATGGAGAAATGGGAGCCTTGCTACACTGATGGGTGGGATGTAAATTGCCAACAGCCACTCTGGAGAAGTGTACGGTGTGTCCTGAAACATCTAAAAAACACAGCTTAGAGAGCATAGGGCACTTCCACTCATGGGGGTATAAATTGGGAAAATGAAAAATCAGCAAGACACAAGCACCCCAAAGTTTAGGGCTGCTCTGTTGACAAGGACCTCCACTTCATTCCACCTTCAATATCCCAGGAGGGAGAAAAATGGATTAAGAAGTTGTGGTCCTTATGTACAATGGAATATCACTCAGCCATGAAATCAATGTCATAAGGCTAATAGCAGCATGATGAGTGGATTTAGGTACGACGATTCTAAGTGAAATAAGTCACACAGAAAAGGACACTTCTCATAAGGTATCACTTATAGAGGGAATGTAAAAACCGTTACACTTGAACTGAATTACAAAACAGAACAGAGTCACACAGGCAGAAAACACACTATGGCTGCTTAACGGGAAAGGTGAGGTGGGGTGATACATAAAACAAGGGTTTCAAATTAGCTCAGATACCGTTCCATAAACCCAATATGTAATAGACAAGACCTACTCCTTGCTCAGAGAACTGGACTCAACACGCCCTATTCACCGCACAAGAATATATCTGACTAGTAATAATCTTAAAACCTATGTATTGATATCTCTCTGTTAGTGTGTCAAGTGGGTGAAAAGTGGCATAAACATAGCAGTGAAAAGCAGCTAAACCCCATTATAAAAATAAATTTCTTTTACAAACCCATGAAACAAAGACAGTGAAAGAGAGAGAAATTCTTACACAATGCGTTCAGGGGCTGTGATGCAACCTGGATTGACCATATCTAGACCCACAGCTGGATGAGACATAAGGGTGGACACTCTTGGGGCTGAGAGGTTTGGTGAGGTTGGGTGAGCAAATGCAGACCCTTTAAAGTAATACTGCGTGGTACCCATCGCATGGGTCCCAAATCTCCAGGTTCAAGGGCATCTTCCTACATCGAAAACATGCATGAGAAACCCAGAAGATGGTACACCGTGTGATGTGGAAAGGTTTCTAAAACGCACCTCATTTCTCTTCTCCTTGTGCCCGGGTTCGCCATTCCAGCCACTTTACTAACAATCTCCCTACTTGGAGCATCAGCACCTTTAACCTCCTGTTCCGTACAGGTTGCAATTTGTCCTGAGGATGAACGGGTAGACGGGGAACCAGTGAGAGACTAGCTCTTGGTGTTGGGACAGGCACAGGTCACTCTATTTTCCCATCAGGAAGAAGAATTAACCACAGGCTCATCCTCCCCCCCGGAACCAGAACAGGGCCTGAAGCCATCCTGCGCTTTTGCGGCCAGCTCCCAAAAAAGCGAGTTGTACAATGGAGCTTCAGGGCACTGCAATTCACAAACCTGCAGAGTTATAAATGATAACTCTCGTCCACAAATATATTGAGGGAAGGCAAAGAAGAGGATTTGAAATCAAGGCAGAATTGCAGGAAACAGATTTCAGGAGGTAGATTCGAATCGCCTTTAAAGCACATGAAAAGCGGCAAAACGTTGACAATGATGCCCTTGGCCAAAAAGGGCGTATGCGTTTTTTCCTGAATATATTCAGGAAAAAACGCATACGCCCTTTTTGGCCAACCAAGCAACCTGGAAAGGCAAATCAGCGCTACAAAGAAGACTCGCTACCCATCGGTCAAAAGGGCCATGCTGAAAAAAGTCTCAAAACCAGAAATGCAGGACAGGCCATGGAGAAATGGGAGCCTTGCTACACTGATGGGCGGGATGTAAATTGCCAACAGCCACTCTGGAGAAGTGTACGGTGTGTCCTGAAACATCTAAAAAACACAGCTTAGAGAGCATAGGGCACTTCCACTCATGGGGGTATAAATTGGGAAAATGAAAAATCAGCAAGACACAAGCACCCCAAAGTTTAGGGCTGCTCTGTTGACAAGGACCTCCACTTCATTCCACCTTCAATATCCCAGGAAAGAGAAAAATGGATAAAGAAGTTGTGGTCCTTATGTACAATGGAATATCACTCAGCCATGAAATCAATGTCATAAGGCTAGTAGCAGCATGATGAGTGGATTTAGGTACGACGATTCTAAGTGAAATAAGTCACACAGAAAAGGACACTTCTCATAAGGTATCACTTATAGAGGGACTGTAAAAACCGTTACACTTGAACTGAATTACAAAACAGAACAGAGTCACACATGCAGAAAACACACTATGGCTGCTTAACGGGAAAGGTGAGGTGGGGTGATACATCAAACAAGGGTTTCAAATTAGCTCAGATACCGTTCCATAAACCCAATATGTAATAGACAAGACCTACTCCTTGCTCAGAGAACTGGACTCAACACGCCCTATTCACCGCACAAGAATATATCTGACTAGTAATAATCTTAAAACCTATGTATTGATATCTCTCTGTTAGTGTGTCAAGTGGGTGTAAAGCGGCATAAACACAGCAGTGAAAAGCAGCTAAACCCCATTATAAAAATAAATTACTTTGAAAAACCCATGAAACAAAGACAGTGAAAGAGGGAGAAATTCTTACACAATGCGTTCAGGGGCTGTGATGCAACCTGGATTGACCATATCTAGACCCACAGCTGGATGAGACATAAGGGTGGACACTCTTGGGGCTGAGAGGTTTGGTGAGGTTGGGTGAGCAAACGCAGACCCTTTAAAGTAATACTGCGTGGTACCCATCGCATGGGTCCCAAATCTCCAGGTTCAAGGGCATCTTCCTACATCGAAAACATGCATGAGAAAACAAAAAGATGGTACACCATGTGATGGGGAAAGGTTTCTAAAACGCACCTCATTTCTCTTCTCCTTGTGCCCGGGGTCGCCATTCCAGCCGCTTTACTAACAATCTCCCTACTTGGAGCATCAGCACCTTTAACCTCCTGTTCCGTACAGGTTGCAATTTGTCCTGAGGATGAACGGGAATACGGGGAACCAGTGAGAGACTAGCTCTTGTTGTTGGGACAGGCACAGGTCACTCTATTTTCCCATCAGGAAGAAGAATTAACCACAGGCTCATCCTCCTCCCCGGAACCAGAACAGGGCCTGAAGCCATCCTGCGCTTTTGCGGCCAGCTCCCAAAAAAGCGAGTTGTAAAATGGAGCTTCAGGGCACTGCAATTCACAAACCTGCAGAGTTATAAATGATAACTCTCGTCCACAAATATATTGAGGGAAGGCAAAGAAGAGGATTTGAAAGCAAGGCAGAAATGCAGGAAACGGATTTCAGGAGGTAGATTCGAATCGCCTTTAAAGCACATGAAAAGCGGCAAAACGTTGACAATGATGCCCTTGGCCAAAAAGGGCGTATGCGTTTTTTCCTGAATATATTCAGGAAAAAACGCATACGCCCTTTTTGGCCAACCAAGCAACCTGGAAAGGCAAATCAGGGCTACAAAGAAGACTCGCTACCCATCGGTCAAAAGGGCCATGCTGAAAAAAGTCTCAAAACCAGAAATGCAGGACAGGCCATGGAGAAATGGGAGCCTTGCTACACTGATGGGCGGGATGTAAATTGCCAACAGCCACTCTGGAGAAGTGTACGGTGTGTCCTGAAACATCTAAAAAACACAGCTTAGAGAGCATAGGGCACTTCCACTCATGGGGGTATAAATTGGGAAAATGAAAAATCAGCAAGACACAAGCACCCCAAAGTTTAGGGCTGCTCTGTTGACAAGGACCTCCACTTCATTCCACCTTCAATATCCCAGGAAAGAGAAAAATGGATAAAGAAGTTGTGGTCCTTATGTACAATGGAATATCACTCAGCCATGAAATCAATGTCATAAGGCTAATAGCAGCATGATGAGTGGATTTAGGTACGACGATTCTAAGTGAAATAAGTCACACAGAAAAGGACACTTCTCATAAGGTATCACTTATAGAGGGACTGTAAAAACCGTTACACTTGAACTGAATTACAAAACAGAACAGAGTCACACAGGCAGAAAACACACGATGGCTGCTTAACGGGAAAGGTGAGGTGGGGTGATACATAAAACAAGGGTTTCAAATTAGCTCAGATACCGTTCCATAAACCCAATATGTAATAGACAAGACCTACTCCTTGCTCAGAGAACTGGACCCAACACGCCCTATTCACCGCACAAGAATATATCTGACTAGTAATAATCTTAAAACCTATGTATTGATATCTCTCTGTTAGTGTGTCAAGTGGGTGAAAAGCGGCATAAACACAGCAGTGAAAAGCAGCTAAACCCCATTATAAAAATAAATTACTTTTACAAACCCATGAAACAAAGACAGTGAAAGAGAGAGAAATTCTTACACAATGCGTTCAGGGGCTGTGATGCAACCTGGATTGACCATTTCTAGACCCACAGCTGGATGAGACATAAGGGTGGACACTCTTGGGGCTGAGAGGTTTGGTGAGGTTGGGTGAGCAAACGCAGACCCTTTAAAGTAATACTGCGTGGTACCCATCGCATGGGTCCCAAATCTCCAGGTTCAAGGGCATCTTCCTACATCGAAAACATGCATGAGAAAACAAAAAAGATGGTACACCATGTGATGGGGAAAGGTTTCTAAAACGCACCTCATTTCTCTTCTCCTTGTGCCCGGGGTCGCCATTCCAGCCGCTTTACTAACAATCTCCCTACTTGGAGCATCAGCACCTTTAACCTCCTGTTCCGTACAGGTTGCAATTTGTCCTGAGGATGAACGGGAATACGGGGAACCAGTGAGAGACTAGCTCTTGTTGTTGGGACAGGCACAGGTCACTCTATTTTCCCATCAGGAAGAAGAATTAACCACAGGCTCATCCTCCCCCCCGGAACCAGAACAGGGCCTGAAGCCATCCTGCGCTTTTGCGGCCAGCTCCCAAAAAAGCGAGTTGTAAAATGGAGCTTCAGGGCACTGCAATTCACAAACCTGCAGAGTTATAAATGATAACTCTCGTCCACAAATATATTGAGGGAAGGCAAAGAAGAGGATTTGAAATCAAGGCAGAAATGCAGGAAACAGATTTCAGGAGGTAGATTCGAATCGCCTTTAAAGCACATGAAAAGCGGCAAAACGTTGACAATGATGCTCTTGGCCAAAAAGGGCGTATGCGTTTTTTCCTGAATATATTCAGGAAAAAACGCATACGCCCTTTTTGGCCAACCAAGCAACCTGGAAAGGCAAATCAGGGCTACAAAGAAGACTCGCTACCCATCGGTCAAAAGGGCCATGCTGAAAAAAGTCTCAAAACCAGAAATGCAGGACAGGCCATGGAGAAATGGGAGCCTTGCTACACTGATGGGTGGGATGTAAATTGCCAACAGCCACTCTGGAGAAGTGTACGGTGTGTCCTGAAACATCTAAAAAACACAGCTTAGAGAGCATAGGGCACTTCCACTCATGGGGGTATAAATTGGGAAAATGAAAAATCAGCAAGACACAAGCACCCCAAAGTTTAGGGCTGCTCTGTTGACAAGGACCTCCACTTCATTCCACCTTCAATATCCCAGGAGGGAGAAAAATGGATTAAGAAGTTGTGGTCCTTATGTACAATGGAATATCACTCAGCCATGAAATCAATGTCATAAGGCTAATAGCAGCATGATGAGTGGATTTAGGTACGACGATTCTAAGTGAAATAAGTCACACAGAAAAGGACACTTCTCATAAGGTATCACTTATAGAGGGAATGTAAAAACCGTTACACTTGAACTGAATTACAAAACAGAACAGAGTCACACAGGCAGAAAACACACTATGGCTGCTTAACGGGAAAGGTGAGGTGGGGTGATACATAAAACAAGGGTTTCAAATTAGCTCAGATACCGTTCCATAAACCCAATATGTAATAGACAAGACCTACTCCTTGCTCAGAGAACTGGACTCAACACGCCCTATTCACCGCACAAGAATATATCTGACTAGTAATAATCTTAAAACCTATGTATTGATATCTCTCTGTTAGTGTGTCAAGTGGGTGAAAAGTGGCATAAACATAGCAGTGAAAAGCAGCTAAACCCCATTATAAAAATAAATTTCTTTTACAAACCCATGAAACAAAGACAGTGAAAGAGAGAGAAATTCTTACACAATGCGTTCAGGGGCTGTGATGCAACCTGGATTGACCATATCTGGACCCACAGCTGGATGAGACATAAGGGTGGACACTCTTGGGGCTGAGAGGTTTGGTGAGGTTGGGTGAGCAAATGCAGACCCTTTAAAGTAATACTGCGTGGTACCCATCGCATGGGTCCCAAATCTCCAGGTTCAAGGGCATCTTCCTACATCGAAAACATGCATGAGAAACCCAGAAGATGGTACACCGTGTGATGTGGAAAGGTTTCTAAAACGCACCTCATTTCTCTTCTCCTTGTGCCCGGGTTCGCCATTCCAGCCGCTTTACTAACAATCTCCCTACTTGGAGCATCAGCACCTTTAACCTCCTGTTCCGTACAGGTTGCAATTTGTCCTGAGGATGAACGGGTAGACGGGGAACCAGTGAGAGACTAGCTCTTGGTGTTGGGACAGGCACAGGTCACTCTATTTTCCCATCAGGAAGAAGAATTAACCACAGGCTCATCCTCCCCCCCGGAACCAGAACAGGGCCTGAAGCCATCCTGCGCTTTTGCGGCCAGCTCCCAAAAAAGCGAGTTGTACAATGGAGCTTCAGGGCACTGCAATTCACAAACCTGCAGAGTTATAAATGATAACTCTCGTCCACAAATATATTGAGGGAAGGCAAAGAAGAGGATTTGAAATCAAGGCAGAATTGCAGGAAACAGATTTCAGGAGGTAGATTCGAATCGCCTTTAAAGCACATGAAAAGCGGCAAAACGTTGACAATGATGCCCTTGGCCAAAAAGGGCGTATGCGTTTTTTCCTGAATATATTCAGGAAAAAACGCATACGCCCTTTTTGGCCAACCAAGCAACCTGGAAAGGCAAATCAGCGCTACAAAGAAGACTCGCTACCCATCGGTCAAAAGGGCCATGCTGAAAAAAGTCTCAAAACCAGAAATGCAGGACAGGCCATGGAGAAATGGGAGCCTTGCTACACTGATGGGCGGGATGTAAATTGCCAACAGCCACTCTGGAGAAGTGTACGGTGTGTCCTGAAACATCTAAAAAACACAGCTTAGAGAGCATAGGGCACTTCCACTCATGGGGGTATAAATTGGGAAAATGAAAAATCAGCAAGACACAAGCACCCCAAAGTTTAGGGCTGCTCTGTTGACAAGGACCTCCACTTCATTCCACCTTCAATATCCCAGGAAAGAGAAAAATGGATAAAGAAGTTGTGGTCCTTATGTACAATGGAATATCACTCAGCCATGAAATCAATGTCATAAGGCTAATAGCAGCATGATGAGTGGATTTAGGTACGACGATTCTAAGGGAAATAAGTCACACAGAAAAGGACACTTCTCATAAGGTATCACTTATAGAGGGAATGTAAAAACCGTTACACTTGAACTGAATTACAAAACAGAACAGAGTCACACATGCAGAAAACACACTATGGCTGCTTAATGGGAAAGGTGAGGTGGGGTGATACATAAAACAAGGGTTTCAAATTAGCTCAGATACCGTTCCATAAACCCAATATGTAATAGACAAGACCTACTCCTTGCTCAGAGAACTGGACTCAACACGCCCTATTAACCGCACAAGAATATATCTGACTAGTAATAATCGTAAAACCTATGTATTGATATCTCTCTGTTAGTGTGTCAAGTGGGTGTAAAGCGGCATAAACACAGCAGTGAAAAGCAGCTAAACCCCATTATAAAAATAAATTACTTTGAAAAACCCATGAAACAAAGACAGTGAAAGAGAGAGAAATTCTTACACAATGCGTTCAGGGGCTGTGATGCAACCTGGATTGACCATTTCTAGACCCACAGCTGGATGAGACATAAGGGTGGACACTCTTGGGGCTGAGAGGTTTGGTGAGGTTGGGTGAGCAAACGCAGACCCTTTAAAGTAATACTGCGTGGTACCCATCGCATGGGTCCCAAATCTCCAGGTTCTAGGGCATCTTCCTACATCGAAAACATGCATGAGAAAACAAAAAAGATGGTACACCATGTGATGGGGAAAGGTTTCTAAAAAGCACCTCATTTCTCTTCTCCTTGTGCCCGGGGTCGCCATTCCAGCCGCTTTACTAACCATCTCCCTACTTGGAGCATCAGCACCTTTAACCTCCTGTTCCGTACAGGTTGCAATTTGTCCTGAGGATGAACGGGTAGACGGGGAACCAGTGAGAGACTAGCTCTTGTTGTTGGGACAGGCACAGGTCACTCTATTTTCCCATCAGGAAGAAGAATTAACCACAGGCTCATCCTCCCCCCCCGGAACCAGAACAGGGCCTGAAGCCATCCTGCACTTTTGCGGCCAGCTCCCAAAAAAGCGAGTTGTACAATGGAGCTTCAGGGCACTGCAATTCACAAACCTGCAGAGTTATAAATGATAACTCTCGTCCACAAATATATTGAGGGAAGGCAAAGAAGAGGATTTGAAATCAAGGCAGAAATGCAGGAAACAGATTTCAGGAGGTAGATTCGAATCGCCTTTAAAGCACATGAAAAGCGGCAAAACGTTGACAATGATGCTCTTGGCCAAAAAGGGCGTATGCGTTTTTTCCTGAATATATTCAGGAAAAAACGCATACGCCCTTTTTGGCCAACCAAGCAACCTGGAAAGGCAAACCAGGGCTACAAAGAAGACTCGCTACCCATCGGTCAAAAGGGCCATGCTGAAAAAAGTCTCAAAACCAGAAATGCAGGACAGGCCATGGAGAAATGGGAGCCTTGCTACACTGATGGGTGGGATGTAAATTGCCAACAGCCACTCTGGAGAAGTGTACGGTGTGTCCTGAAACATCTAAAAAACACAGCTTAGAGAGCATAGGGCACTTCCACTCATGGGGGTATAAATTGGGAAAATGAAAAATCAGCAAGACACAAGCACCCCAAAGTTTAGGGCTGCTCTGTTGACAAGGACCTCCACTTCATTCCACCTTCAATATCCCAGGAGGGAGAAAAATGGATAAAGAAGTTGTGGTCCTTATGTACAATGGAATATCACTCAGCCATGAAATCAATGTCATAAGGCTAATAGCAGCATGATGAGTGGATTTAGGTACGACGATTCTAAGTGAAATAAGTCACACAGAAAAGGACACTTCTCATAAGGTATCACTTATAGAGGGAATGTAAAAACCGTTACACTTGAACTGAATTACAAAACAGAACAGAGTCACACATGCAGAAAACACACTATGGCTGCTTAACGGGAAAGGTAAGGTGGGGTGATACATAAAACAAGGGTTTCAAATTAGCTCAGATACCGTTCCATAAACCCAATATGTAATAGACAAGACCTACTCCTTGCTCAGAGAACTGGACTCAACACGCCCTATTCACCGCACAAGAATATATCTGACTAGTAATAATCTTAAAACCTATGTATTGATATCTCTCTGTTAGTGTGTCAAGTGGGTGAAAAGCGGCATAAACACAGCAGTGAAAAGCAGCTAAACCCCATTATAAAAATAAATTACTTTTACAAACCCATGAAACAAAGACAGTGAAAGAGAGAGAAATTCTTACACAATGCGTTCAGGGGCTGTGATGCAACCTGGATTGACCATTTCTAGACCCACAGCTGGATGAGACATAAGGGTGGACACTCTTGGGGCTGAGAGGTTTGGTGAGGTTGGGTGAGCAAACGCAGACCCTTTAAAGTAATACTGCGTGGTACCCATCGCATGGGTCCCAAATCTCCAGGTTCAAGGGCATCTTCCTACATCGAAAACATGCATGAGAAAACAAAAAAGATGGTACACCATGTGATGGGGAAAGGTTTCTAAAACGCACCTCATTTCTCTTCTCCTTGTGCCCGGGGTCGCCATTCCAGCCGCTTTACTAACAATCTCCCTACTTGGAGCATCAGCACCTTTAACCTCCTGTTCCGTACAGGTTGCAATTTGTCCTGAGGATGAACGGGAATACGGGGAACCAGTGAGAGACTAGCTCTTGTTGTTGGGACAGGCACAGGTCACTCTATTTTCCCATCAGGAAGAAGAATTAACCACAGGCTCATCCTCCCCCCCGGAACCAGAACAGGGCCTGAAGCCATCCTGCGCTTTTGCGGCCAGCTCCCAAAAAAGCGAGTTGTAAAATGGAGCTTCAGGGCACTGCAATTCACAAACCTGCAGAGTTATAAATGATAACTCTCGTCCACAAATATATTGAGGGAAGGCAAAGAAGAGGATTTGAAATCAAGGCAGAAATGCAGGAAACAGATTTCAGGAGGTAGATTCGAATCGCCTTTAAAGCACATGAAAAGCGGCAAAACGTTGACAATGATGCTCTTGGCCAAAAAGGGCGTATGCGTTTTTTCCTGAATATATTCAGGAAAAAACGCATACGCCCTTTTTGGCCAACCAAGCAACCTGGAAAGGCAAATCAGGGCTACAAAGAAGACTCGCTACCCATCGGTCAAAAGGGCCATGCTGAAAAAAGTCTCAAAACCAGAAATGCAGGACAGGCCATGGAGAAATGGGAGCCTTGCTACACTGATGGGTGGGATGTAAATTGCCAACAGCCACTCTGGAGAAGTGTACGGTGTGTCCTGAAACATCTAAAAAACACAGCTTAGAGAGCATAGGGCACTTCCACTCATGGGGGTATAAATTGGGAAAATGAAAAATCAGCAAGACACAAGCACCCCAAAGTTTAGGGCTGCTCTGTTGACAAGGACCTCCACTTCATTCCACCTTCAATATCCCAGGAGGGAGAAAAATGGATTAAGAAGTTGTGGTCCTTATGTACAATGGAATATCACTCAGCCATGAAATCAATGTCATAAGGCTAATAGCAGCATGATGAGTGGATTTAGGTACGACGATTCTAAGTGAAATAAGTCACACAGAAAAGGACACTTCTCATAAGGTATCACTTATAGAGGGAATGTAAAAACCGTTACACTTGAACTGAATTACAAAACAGAACAGAGTCACACAGGCAGAAAACACACTATGGCTGCTTAACGGGAAAGGTGAGGTGGGGTGATACATAAAACAAGGGTTTCAAATTAGCTCAGATACCGTTCCATAAACCCAATATGTAATAGACAAGACCTACTCCTTGCTCAGAGAACTGGACTCAACACGCCCTATTCACCGCACAAGAATATATCTGACTAGTAATAATCTTAAAACCTATGTATTGATATCTCTCTGTTAGTGTGTCAAGTGGGTGAAAAGTGGCATAAACATAGCAGTGAAAAGCAGCTAAACCCCATTATAAAAATAAATTTCTTTTACAAACCCATGAAACAAAGACAGTGAAAGAGAGAGAAATTCTTACACAATGCGTTCAGGGGCTGTGATGCAACCTGGATTGACCATATCTGGACCCACAGCTGGATGAGACATAAGGGTGGACACTCTTGGGGCTGAGAGGTTTGGTGAGGTTGGGTGAGCAAATGCAGACCCTTTAAAGTAATACTGCGTGGTACCCATCGCATGGGTCCCAAATCTCCAGGTTCAAGGGCATCTTCCTACATCGAAAACATGCATGAGAAACCCAGAAGATGGTACACCGTGTGATGTGGAAAGGTTTCTAAAACGCACCTCATTTCTCTTCTCCTTGTGCCCGGGTTCGCCATTCCAGCCGCTTTACTAACAATCTCCCTACTTGGAGCATCAGCACCTTTAACCTCCTGTTCCGTACAGGTTGCAATTTGTCCTGAGGATGAACGGGTAGACGGGGAACCAGTGAGAGACTAGCTCTTGGTGTTGGGACAGGCACAGGTCACTCTATTTTCCCATCAGGAAGAAGAATTAACCACAGGCTCATCCTCCCCCCCGGAACCAGAACAGGGCCTGAAGCCATCCTGCGCTTTTGCGGCCAGCTCCCAAAAAAGCGAGTTGTACAATGGAGCTTCAGGGCACTGCAATTCACAAACCTGCAGAGTTATAAATGATAACTCTCGTCCACAAATATATTGAGGGAAGGCAAAGAAGAGGATTTGAAATCAAGGCAGAATTGCAGGAAACAGATTTCAGGAGGTAGATTCGAATCGCCTTTAAAGCACATGAAAAGCGGCAAAACGTTGACAATGATGCCCTTGGCCAAAAAGGGCGTATGCGTTTTTTCCTGAATATATTCAGGAAAAAACGCATACGCCCTTTTTGGCCAACCAAGCAACCTGGAAAGGCAAATCAGCGCTACAAAGAAGACTCGCTACCCATCGGTCAAAAGGGCCATGCTGAAAAAAGTCTCAAAACCAGAAATGCAGGACAGGCCATGGAGAAATGGGAGCCTTGCTACACTGATGGGCGGGATGTAAATTGCCAACAGCCACTCTGGAGAAGTGTACGGTGTGTCCTGAAACATCTAAAAAACACAGCTTAGAGAGCATAGGGCACTTCCACTCATGGGGGTATAAATTGGGAAAATGAAAAATCAGCAAGACACAAGCACCCCAAAGTTTAGGGCTGCTCTGTTGACAAGGACCTCCACTTCATTCCACCTTCAATATCCCAGGAAAGAGAAAAATGGATAAAGAAGTTGTGGTCCTTATGTACAATGGAATATCACTCAGCCATGAAATCAATGTCATAAGGCTAATAGCAGCATGATGAGTGGATTTAGGTACGACGATTCTAAGGGAAATAAGTCACACAGAAAAGGACACTTCTCATAAGGTATCACTTATAGAGGGAATGTAAAAACCGTTACACTTGAACTGAATTACAAAACAGAACAGAGTCACACATGCAGAAAACACACTATGGCTGCTTAATGGGAAAGGTGAGGTGGGGTGATACATAAAACAAGGGTTTCAAATTAGCTCAGATACCGTTCCATAAACCCAATATGTAATAGACAAGACCTACTCCTTGCTCAGAGAACTGGACTCAACACGCCCTATTAACCGCACAAGAATATATCTGACTAGTAATAATCGTAAAACCTATGTATTGATATCTCTCTGTTAGTGTGTCAAGTGGGTGTAAAGCGGCATAAACACAGCAGTGAAAAGCAGCTAAACCCCATTATAAAAATAAATTACTTTGAAAAACCCATGAAACAAAGACAGTGAAAGAGAGAGAAATTCTTACACAATGCGTTCAGGGGCTGTGATGCAACCTGGATTGACCATTTCTAGACCCACAGCTGGATGAGACATAAGGGTGGACACTCTTGGGGCTGAGAGGTTTGGTGAGGTTGGGTGAGCAAACGCAGACCCTTTAAAGTAATACTGCGTGGTACCCATCGCATGGGTCCCAAATCTCCAGGTTCTAGGGCATCTTCCTACATCGAAAACATGCATGAGAAAACAAAAAAGATGGTACACCATGTGATGGGGAAAGGTTTCTAAAAAGCACCTCATTTCTCTTCTCCTTGTGCCCGGGGTCGCCATTCCAGCCGCTTTACTAACAATCTCCCTACTTGGAGCATCAGCACCTTTAACCTCCTGTTCCGTACAGGTTGCAATTTGTCCTGAGGATGAACGGGTAGACGGGGAACCAGTGAGAGACTAGCTCTTGTTGTTGGGACAGGCACAGGTCACTCTATTTTCCCATCAGGAAGAAGAATTAACCACAGGCTCATCCTCCCCCCCCGGAACCAGAACAGGGCCTGAAGCCATCCTGCACTTTTGCGGCCAGCTCCCAAAAAAGCGAGTTGTACAATGGAGCTTCAGGGCACTGCAATTCACAAACCTGCAGAGTTATAAATGATAACTCTCGTCCACAAATATATTGAGGGAAGGCAAAGAAGAGGATTTGAAATCAAGGCAGAATTGCAGGAAACAGATTTCAGGAGGTAGATTCGAATCGCCTTTAAAGCACATGAAAAGCGGCAAAACGTTGACAATGATGCCCTTGGCCAAAAAGGGCGTATGCGTTTTTTCCTGAATATATTCAGGAAAAAACGCATACGCCCTTTTTGGCCAACCAAGCAACCTGGAAAGGCAAATCAGCGCTACAAAGAAGACTCGCTACCCATCGGTCAAAAGGGCCATGCTGAAAAAAGTCTCAAAACCAGAAATGCAGGACAGGCCATGGAGAAATGGGAGCCTTGCTACACTGATGGGCGGGATGTAAATTGCCAACAGCCACTCTGGAGAAGTGTACGGTGTGTCCTGAAACATCTAAAAAACACAGCTTAGAGAGCATAGGGCACTTCCACTCATGGGGGTATAAATTGGGAAAATGAAAAATCAGCAAGACACAAGCACCCCAAAGTTTAGGGCTGCTCTGTTGACAAGGACCTCCACTTCATTCCACCTTCAATATCCCAGGAAAGAGAAAAATGGATAAAGAAGTTGTGGTCCTTATGTACAATGGAATATCACTCAGCCATGAAATCAATGTCATAAGGCTAATAGCAGCATGATGAGTGGATTTAGGTACGACGATTCTAAGTGAAATAAGTCACACAGAAAAGGACACTTCTCATAAGGTATCACTTATAGAGGGAATGTAAAAACCGTTACACTTGAACTGAATTACAAAACAGAACAGAGTCACACATGCAGAAAACACACTATGGCTGCTTAATGGGAAAGGTGAGGTGGGGTGATACATAAAACAAGGGTTTCAAATTAGCTCAGATACCGTTCCATAAACCCAATATGTAATAGACAAGACCTACTCCTTGCTCAGAGAACTGGACTCAACACGCCCTATTAACCGCACAAGAATATATCTGACTAGTAATAATCGTAAAACCTATGTATTGATATCTCTCTGTTAGTGTGTCAAGTGGGTGTAAAGCGGCATAAACACAGCAGTGAAAAGCAGCTAAACCCCATTATAAAAATAAATTACTTTGAAAAACCCATGAAACAAAGACAGTGAAAGAGAGAGAAATTCTTACACAATGCGTTCAGGGGCTGTGATGCAACCTGGATTGACCATTTCTAGACCCACAGCTGGATGAGACATAAGGGTGGACACTCTTGGGGCTGAGAGGTTTGGTGAGGTTGGGTGAGCAAACGCAGACCCTTTAAAGTAATACTGCGTGGTACCCATCGCATGGGTCCCAAATCTCCAGGTTCTAGGGCATCTTCCTACATCGAAAACATGCATGAGAAAACAAAAAAGATGGTACACCATGTGATGGGGAAAGGTTTCTAAAAAGCACCTCATTTCTCTTCTCCTTGTGCCCGGGGTCGCCATTCCAGCCGCTTTACTAACAATCTCCCTACTTGGAGCATCAGCACCTTTAACCTCCTGTTCCGTACAGGTTGCAATTTGTCCTGAGGATGAACGGGTAGACGGGGAACCAGTGAGAGACTAGCTCTTGTTGTTGGGACAGGCACAGGTCACTCTATTTTCCCATCAGGAAGAAGAATTAACCACAGGCTCATCCTCCCCCCCCCGGAACCAGAACAGGGCCTGAAGCCATCCTGCACTTTTGCGGCCAGCTCCCAAAAAAGCGAGTTGTACAATGGAGCTTCAGGGCACTGCAATTCACAAACCTGCAGAGTTATAAATGATAACTCTCGTCCACAAATATATTGAGGGAAGGCAAAGAAGAGGATTTGAAATCAAGGCAGAAATGCAGGAAACAGATTTCAGGAGGTAGATTCGAATCGCCTTTAAAGCACATGAAAAGCGGCAAAACGTTGACAATGATGCTCTTGGCCAAAAAGGGCGTATGCGTTTTTTCCTGAATATATTCAGGAAAAAACGCATACGCCCTTTTTGGCCAACCAAGCAACCTGGAAAGGCAAACCAGGGCTACAAAGAAGACTCGCTACCCATCGGTCAAAAGGGCCATGCTGAAAAAAGTCTCAAAACCAGAAATGCAGGACAGGCCATGGAGAAATGGGAGCCTTGCTACACTGATGGGTGGGATGTAAATTGCCAACAGCCACTCTGGAGAAGTGTACGGTGTGTCCTGAAACATCTAAAAAACACAGCTTAGAGAGCATAGGGCACTTCCACTCATGGGGGTATAAATTGGGAAAATGAAAAATCAGCAAGACACAAGCACCCCAAAGTTTAGGGCTGCTCTGTTGACAAGGACCTCCACTTCATTCCACCTTCAATATCCCAGGAGGGAGAAAAATGGATAAAGAAGTTGTGGTCCTTATGTACAATGGAATATCACTCAGCCATGAAATCAATGTCATAAGGCTAATAGCAGCATGATGAGTGGATTTAGGTACGACGATTCTAAGTGAAATAAGTCACACAGAAAAGGACACTTCTCATAAGGTATCACTTATAGAGGGAATGTAAAAACCGTTACACTTGAACTGAATTACAAAACAGAACAGAGTCACACATGCAGAAAACACACTATGGCTGCTTAACGGGAAAGGTAAGGTGGGGTGATACATAAAACAAGGGTTTCAAATTAGCTCAGATACCGTTCCATAAACCCAATATGTAATAGACAAGACCTACTCCTTGCTCAGAGAACTGGACTCAACACGCCCTATTCACCGCACAAGAATATATCTGACTAGTAATAATCTTAAAACCTATGTATTGATATCTCTCTGTTAGTGTGTCAAGTGGGTGAAAAGCGGCATAAACACAGCAGTGAAAAGCAGCTAAACCCCATTATAAAAATAAATTACTTTTACAAACCCATGAAACAAAGACAGTGAAAGAGAGAGAAATTCTTACACAATGCGTTCAGGGGCTGTGATGCAACCTGGATTGACCATTTCTAGACCCACAGCTGGATGAGACATAAGGGTGGACACTCTTGGGGCTGAGAGGTTTGGTGAGGTTGGGTGAGCAAACGCAGACCCTTTAAAGTAATACTGCGTGGTACCCATCGCATGGGTCCCAAATCTCCAGGTTCAAGGGCATCTTCCTACATCGAAAACATGCATGAGAAAACAAAAAAGATGGTACACCATGTGATGGGGAAAGGTTTCTAAAACGCACCTCATTTCTCTTCTCCTTGTGCCCGGGGTCGCCATTCCAGCCGCTTTACTAACAATCTCCCTACTTGGAGCATCAGCACCTTTAACCTCCTGTTCCGTACAGGTTGCAATTTGTCCTGAGGATGAACGGGAATACGGGGAACCAGTGAGAGACTAGCTCTTGTTGTTGGGACAGGCACAGGTCACTCTATTTTCCCATCAGGAAGAAGAATTAACCACAGGCTCATCCTCCCCCCCGGAACCAGAACAGGGCCTGAAGCCATCCTGCGCTTTTGCGGCCAGCTCCCAAAAAAGCGAGTTGTAAAATGGAGCTTCAGGGCACTGCAATTCACAAACCTGCAGAGTTATAAATGATAACTCTCGTCCACAAATATATTGAGGGAAGGCAAAGAAGAGGATTTGAAATCAAGGCAGAAATGCAGGAAACAGATTTCAGGAGGTAGATTCGAATCGCCTTTAAAGCACATGAAAAGCGGCAAAACGTTGACAATGATGCTCTTGGCCAAAAAGGGCGTATGCGTTTTTTCCTGAATATATTCAGGAAAAAACGCATACGCCCTTTTTGGCCAACCAAGCAACCTGGAAAGGCAAATCAGGGCTACAAAGAAGACTCGCTACCCATCGGTCAAAAGGGCCATGCTGAAAAAAGTCTCAAAACCAGAAATGCAGGACAGGCCATGGAGAAATGGGAGCCTTGCTACACTGATGGGTGGGATGTAAATTGCCAACAGCCACTCTGGAGAAGTGTACGGTGTGTCCTGAAACATCTAAAAAACACAGCTTAGAGAGCATAGGGCACTTCCACTCATGGGGGTATAAATTGGGAAAATGAAAAATCAGCAAGACACAAGCACCCCAAAGTTTAGGGCTGCTCTGTTGACAAGGACCTCCACTTCATTCCACCTTCAATATCCCAGGAGGGAGAAAAATGGATTAAGAAGTTGTGGTCCTTATGTACAATGGAATATCACTCAGCCATGAAATCAATGTCATAAGGCTAATAGCAGCATGATGAGTGGATTTAGGTACGACGATTCTAAGTGAAATAAGTCACACAGAAAAGGACACTTCTCATAAGGTATCACTTATAGAGGGAATGTAAAAACCGTTACACTTGAACTGAATTACAAAACAGAACAGAGTCACACAGGCAGAAAACACACTATGGCTGCTTAACGGGAAAGGTGAGGTGGGGTGATACATAAAACAAGGGTTTCAAATTAGCTCAGATACCGTTCCATAAACCCAATATGTAATAGACAAGACCTACTCCTTGCTCAGAGAACTGGACTCAACACGCCCTATTCACCGCACAAGAATATATCTGACTAGTAATAATCTTAAAACCTATGTATTGATATCTCTCTGTTAGTGTGTCAAGTGGGTGAAAAGTGGCATAAACATAGCAGTGAAAAGCAGCTAAACCCCATTATAAAAATAAATTTCTTTTACAAACCCATGAAACAAAGACAGTGAAAGAGAGAGAAATTCTTACACAATGCGTTCAGGGGCTGTGATGCAACCTGGATTGACCATATCTGGACCCACAGCTGGATGAGACATAAGGGTGGACACTCTTGGGGCTGAGAGGTTTGGTGAGGTTGGGTGAGCAAATGCAGACCCTTTAAAGTAATACTGCGTGGTACCCATCGCATGGGTCCCAAATCTCCAGGTTCAAGGGCATCTTCCTACATCGAAAACATGCATGAGAAACCCAGAAGATGGTACACCGTGTGATGTGGAAAGGTTTCTAAAACGCACCTCATTTCTCTTCTCCTTGTGCCCGGGTTCGCCATTCCAGCCGCTTTACTAACAATCTCCCTACTTGGAGCATCAGCACCTTTAACCTCCTGTTCCGTACAGGTTGCAATTTGTCCTGAGGATGAACGGGTAGACGGGGAACCAGTGAGAGACTAGCTCTTGGTGTTGGGACAGGCACAGGTCACTCTATTTTCCCATCAGGAAGAAGAATTAACCACAGGCTCATCCTCCCCCCCGGAACCAGAACAGGGCCTGAAGCCATCCTGCGCTTTTGCGGCCAGCTCCCAAAAAAGCGAGTTGTACAATGGAGCTTCAGGGCACTGCAATTCACAAACCTGCAGAGTTATAAATGATAACTCTCGTCCACAAATATATTGAGGGAAGGCAAAGAAGAGGATTTGAAATCAAGGCAGAATTGCAGGAAACAGATTTCAGGAGGTAGATTCGAATCGCCTTTAAAGCACATGAAAAGCGGCAAAACGTTGACAATGATGCCCTTGGCCAAAAAGGGCGTATGCGTTTTTTCCTGAATATATTCAGGAAAAAACGCATACGCCCTTTTTGGCCAACCAAGCAACCTGGAAAGGCAAATCAGCGCTACAAAGAAGACTCGCTACCCATCGGTCAAAAGGGCCATGCTGAAAAAAGTCTCAAAACCAGAAATGCAGGACAGGCCATGGAGAAATGGGAGCCTTGCTACACTGATGGGCGGGATGTAAATTGCCAACAGCCACTCTGGAGAAGTGTACGGTGTGTCCTGAAACATCTAAAAAACACAGCTTAGAGAGCATAGGGCACTTCCACTCATGGGGGTATAAATTGGGAAAATGAAAAATCAGCAAGACACAAGCACCCCAAAGTTTAGGGCTGCTCTGTTGACAAGGACCTCCACTTCATTCCACCTTCAATATCCCAGGAAAGAGAAAAATGGATAAAGAAGTTGTGGTCCTTATGTACAATGGAATATCACTCAGCCATGAAATCAATGTCATAAGGCTAATAGCAGCATGATGAGTGGATTTAGGTACGACGATTCTAAGGGAAATAAGTCACACAGAAAAGGACACTTCTCATAAGGTATCACTTATAGAGGGAATGTAAAAACCGTTACACTTGAACTGAATTACAAAACAGAACAGAGTCACACATGCAGAAAACACACTATGGCTGCTTAATGGGAAAGGTGAGGTGGGGTGATACATAAAACAAGGGTTTCAAATTAGCTCAGATACCGTTCCATAAACCCAATATGTAATAGACAAGACCTACTCCTTGCTCAGAGAACTGGACTCAACACGCCCTATTAACCGCACAAGAATATATCTGACTAGTAATAATCGTAAAACCTATGTATTGATATCTCTCTGTTAGTGTGTCAAGTGGGTGTAAAGCGGCATAAACACAGCAGTGAAAAGCAGCTAAACCCCATTATAAAAATAAATTACTTTGAAAAACCCATGAAACAAAGACAGTGAAAGAGAGAGAAATTCTTACACAATGCGTTCAGGGGCTGTGATGCAACCTGGATTGACCATTTCTAGACCCACAGCTGGATGAGACATAAGGGTGGACACTCTTGGGGCTGAGAGGTTTGGTGAGGTTGGGTGAGCAAACGCAGACCCTTTAAAGTAATACTGCGTGGTACCCATCGCATGGGTCCCAAATCTCCAGGTTCTAGGGCATCTTCCTACATCGAAAACATGCATGAGAAAACAAAAAAGATGGTACACCATGTGATGGGGAAAGGTTTCTAAAAAGCACCTCATTTCTCTTCTCCTTGTGCCCGGGGTCGCCATTCCAGCCGCTTTACTAACAATCTCCCTACTTGGAGCATCAGCACCTTTAACCTCCTGTTCCGTACAGGTTGCAATTTGTCCTGAGGATGAACGGGTAGACGGGGAACCAGTGAGAGACTAGCTCTTGTTGTTGGGACAGGCACAGGTCACTCTATTTTCCCATCAGGAAGAAGAATTAACCACAGGCTCATCCTCCCCCCCCGGAACCAGAACAGGGCCTGAAGCCATCCTGCACTTTTGCGGCCAGCTCCCAAAAAAGCGAGTTGTACAATGGAGCTTCAGGGCACTGCAATTCACAAACCTGCAGAGTTATAAATGATAACTCTCGTCCACAAATATATTGAGGGAAGGCAAAGAAGAGGATTTGAAATCAAGGCAGAATTGCAGGAAACAGATTTCAGGAGGTAGATTCGAATCGCCTTTAAAGCACATGAAAAGCGGCAAAACGTTGACAATGATGCCCTTGGCCAAAAAGGGCGTATGCGTTTTTTCCTGAATATATTCAGGAAAAAACGCATACGCCCTTTTTGGCCAACCAAGCAACCTGGAAAGGCAAATCAGCGCTACAAAGAAGACTCGCTACCCATCGGTCAAAAGGGCCATGCTGAAAAAAGTCTCAAAACCAGAAATGCAGGACAGGCCATGGAGAAATGGGAGCCTTGCTACACTGATGGGCGGGATGTAAATTGCCAACAGCCACTCTGGAGAAGTGTACGGTGTGTCCTGAAACATCTAAAAAACACAGCTTAGAGAGCATAGGGCACTTCCACTCATGGGGGTATAAATTGGGAAAATGAAAAATCAGCAAGACACAAGCACCCCAAAGTTTAGGGCTGCTCTGTTGACAAGGACCTCCACTTCATTCCACCTTCAATATCCCAGGAAAGAGAAAAATGGATAAAGAAGTTGTGGTCCTTATGTACAATGGAATATCACTCAGCCATGAAATCAATGTCATAAGGCTAATAGCAGCATGATGAGTGGATTTAGGTACGACGATTCTAAGTGAAATAAGTCACACAGAAAAGGACACTTCTCATAAGGTATCACTTATAGAGGGAATGTAAAAACCGTTACACTTGAACTGAATTACAAAACAGAACAGAGTCACACATGCAGAAAACACACTATGGCTGCTTAATGGGAAAGGTGAGGTGGGGTGATACATAAAACAAGGGTTTCAAATTAGCTCAGATACCGTTCCATAAACCCAATATGTAATAGACAAGACCTACTCCTTGCTCAGAGAACTGGACTCAACACGCCCTATTAACCGCACAAGAATATATCTGACTAGTAATAATCGTAAAACCTATGTATTGATATCTCTCTGTTAGTGTGTCAAGTGGGTGTAAAGCGGCATAAACACAGCAGTGAAAAGCAGCTAAACCCCATTATAAAAATAAATTACTTTGAAAAACCCATGAAACAAAGACAGTGAAAGAGAGAGAAATTCTTACACAATGCGTTCAGGGGCTGTGATGCAACCTGGATTGACCATTTCTAGACCCACAGCTGGATGAGACATAAGGGTGGACACTCTTGGGGCTGAGAGGTTTGGTGAGGTTGGGTGAGCAAACGCAGACCCTTTAAAGTAATACTGCGTGGTACCCATCGCATGGGTCCCAAATCTCCAGGTTCTAGGGCATCTTCCTACATCGAAAACATGCATGAGAAAACAAAAAAGATGGTACACCATGTGATGGGGAAAGGTTTCTAAAAAGCACCTCATTTCTCTTCTCCTTGTGCCCGGGGTCGCCATTCCAGCCGCTTTACTAACAATCTCCCTACTTGGAGCATCAGCACCTTTAACCTCCTGTTCCGTACAGGTTGCAATTTGTCCTGAGGATGAACGGGTAGACGGGGAACCAGTGAGAGACTAGCTCTTGTTGTTGGGACAGGCACAGGTCACTCTATTTTCCCATCAGGAAGAAGAATTAACCACAGGCTCATCCTCCCCCCCCCGGAACCAGAACAGGGCCTGAAGCCATCCTGCACTTTTGCGGCCAGCTCCCAAAAAAGCGAGTTGTACAATGGAGCTTCAGGGCACTGCAATTCACAAACCTGCAGAGTTATAAATGATAACTCTCGTCCACAAATATATTGAGGGAAGGCAAAGAAGAGGATTTGAAATCAAGGCAGAAATGCAGGAAACAGATTTCAGGAGGTAGATTCGAATCGCCTTTAAAGCACATGAAAAGCGGCAAAACGTTGACAATGATGCTCTTGGCCAAAAAGGGCGTATGCGTTTTTTCCTGAATATATTCAGGAAAAAACGCATACGCCCTTTTTGGCCAACCAAGCAACCTGGAAAGGCAAATCAGGGCTACAAAGAAGACTCGCTACCCATCGGTCAAAAGGGCCATGCTGAAAAAAGTCTCAAAACCAGAAATGCAGGACAGGCCATGGAGAAATGGGAGCCTTGCTACACTGATGGGTGGGATGTAAATTGCCAACAGCCACTCTGGAGAAGTGTACGGTGTGTCCTGAAACATCTAAAAAACACAGCTTAGAGAGCATAGGGCACTTCCACTCATGGGGGTATAAATTGGGAAAATGAAAAATCAGCAAGACACAAGCACCCCAAAGTTTAGGGCTGCTCTGTTGACAAGGACCTCCACTTCATTCCACCTTCAATATCCCAGGAGGGAGAAAAATGGATAAAGAAGTTGTGGTCCTTATGTACAATGGAATATCACTCAGCCATGAAATCAATGTCATAAGGCTAATAGCAGCATGATGAGTGGATTTAGGTACGACGATTCTAAGTGAAATAAGTCACACAGAAAAGGACACTTCTCATAAGGTATCACTTATAGAGGGAATGTAAAAACCGTTACACTTGAACTGAATTACAAAACAGAACAGAGTCACACATGCAGAAAACACACTATGGCTGCTTAACGGGAAAGGTAAGGTGGGGTGATACATAAAACAAGGGTTTCAAATTAGCTCAGATACCGTTCCATAAACCCAATATGTAATAGACAAGACCTACTCCTTGCTCAGAGAACTGGACTCAACACGCCCTATTCACCGCACAAGAATATATCTGACTAGTAATAATCTTAAAACCTATGTATTGATATCTCTCTGTTAGTGTGTCAAGTGGGTGTAAAGCGGCATAAACACAGCAGTGAAAACCAGCTAAACCCCATTATAAAAATAAATTACTTTGAAAAACCCATGAAACAAAGACAGTGAAAGAGAGAGAAATTCTTACACAATGCGTTCAGGGGCTGTGATGCAACCTGGATTGACCATATCTAGACCCACAGCTGGATGAGACATAAGGGTGGACACTCTTGGGGCTGAGAGGTTTGGTGAGGTTGGGTGAGCAAACGCAGACCCTTTAAAGTAATACTGCGTGGTACCCATCGCATGGGTCCCAAATCTCCAGGTTCAAGGGCATCTTCCTACATCGAAAACATGCATGAGAAAACAAAAAGATGGTACACCATGTGATGGGGAAAGGTTTCTAAAACGCACCTCATTTCTCTTCTCCTTGTGCCCGGGTTCGCCATTCCAGCCGCTTTACTAACAATCTCCCTACTTGGAGCATCAGCACCTTTAACCTCCTGTTCCGTACAGGTTGCAATTTGTCCTGAGGATGAACGGGTAGACGGGGAACCAGTGAGAGACTAGCTCTTGGTGTTGGGACAGGCACAGGTCACTCTATTTTCCCATCAGGAAGAAGAATTAACCACAGGCTCATCCTCCCCCCCGGAACCAGAACAGGGCCTGAATCCATCCTGTGCTTTTGCGGCCAGCTCCCAAAAAAGCGAGTTGTACAATGGAGCATCAGGGCACTGCAATTCACAAACCTGCAGAGTTATAAATGATAACTCTCGTCCACAAATATATTGAGGGAAGGCAAAGAAGAGGATTTGAAATCAAGGCAGAAATGCAGGAAACAGATTTCAGGAGGTAGATTCGAATCGCCTTTAAAGCACATGAAAAGCGGCAAAACGTTGACAATGATGCCCTTGGCCAAAAAGGGCGTATGCGTTTTTTCCTGAATATATTCAGGAAAAAACGCATACGCCCTTTTTGGCCAACCAAGCAACCTGGAAAGGCAAATCAGGGCTACAAAGAAGACTCGCTACCCATCGGTCAAAAGGGCCATGCTGAAAAAAGTCTCAAAACCAGAAATGCAGGACAGGCCATGGAGAAATGGGAGCCTTGCTACACTGATGGGTGGGATGTAAATTGCCAACAGCCACTCTGGAGAAGTGTACGGTGTGTCCTGAAACATCTAAAAAACACAGCTTAGAGAGCATAGGGCACTTCCACTCATGGGGGTATAAATTGGGAAAATGAAAAATCAGCAAGACACAAGCACCCCAAAGTTTAGGGCTGCTCTGTTGACAAGGACCTCCACTTCATTCCACCTTCAATATCCCAGGAGGGAGAAAAATGGATTAAGAAGTTGTGGTCCTTATGTACAATGGAATATCACTCAGCCATGAAATCAATGTCATAAGGCTAATAGCAGCATGATGAGTGGATTTAGGTACGACGATTCTAAGTGAAATAAGTCACACAGAAAAGGACACTTCTCATAAGGTATCACTTATAGAGGGAATGTAAAAACCGTTACACTTGAACTGAATTACAAAACAGAACAGAGTCACACAGGCAGAAAACACACTATGGCTGCTTAACGGGAAAGGTGAGGTGGGGTGATACATAAAACAAGGGTTTCAAATTAGCTCAGATACCGTTCCATAAACCCAATATGTAATAGACAAGACCTACTCCTTGCTCAGAGAACTGGACTCAACACGCCCTATTCACCGCACAAGAATATATCTGACTAGTAATAATCTTAAAACCTATGTATTGATATCTCTCTGTTAGTGTGTCAAGTGGGTGAAAAGTGGCATAAACATAGCAGTGAAAAGCAGCTAAACCCCATTATAAAAATAAATTTCTTTTACAAACCCATGAAACAAAGACAGTGAAAGAGAGAGAAATTCTTACACAATGCGTTCAGGGGCTGTGATGCAACCTGGATTGACCATATCTGGACCCACAGCTGGATGAGACATAAGGGTGGACACTCTTGGGGCTGAGAGGTTTGGTGAGGTTGGGTGAGCAAATGCAGACCCTTTAAAGTAATACTGCGTGGTACCCATCGCATGGGTCCCAAATCTCCAGGTTCAAGGGCATCTTCCTACATCGAAAACATGCATGAGAAACCCAGAAGATGGTACACCGTGTGATGTGGAAAGGTTTCTAAAACGCACCTCATTTCTCTTCTCCTTGTGCCCGGGTTCGCCATTCCAGCCGCTTTACTAACAATCTCCCTACTTGGAGCATCAGCACCTTTAACCTCCTGTTCCGTACAGGTTGCAATTTGTCCTGAGGATGAACGGGTAGACGGGGAACCAGTGAGAGACTAGCTCTTGGTGTTGGGACAGGCACAGGTCACTCTATTTTCCCATCAGGAAGAAGAATTAACCACAGGCTCATCCTCCCCCCCGGAACCAGAACAGGGCCTGAAGCCATCCTGCGCTTTTGCGGCCAGCTCCCAAAAAAGCGAGTTGTACAATGGAGCTTCAGGGCACTGCAATTCACAAACATGCAGAGTTATAAATGATAACTCTCGTCCACAAATATATTGAGGGAAGGCAAAGAAGAGGATTTGAAATCAAGGCAGAATTGCAGGAAACAGATTTCAGGAGGTAGATTCGAATCGCCTTTAAAGCACATGAAAAGCGGCAAAACGTTGACAATGATGCCCTTGGCCAAAAAGGGCGTATGCGTTTTTTCCTGAATATATTCAGGAAAAAACGCATACGCCCTTTTTGGCCAACCAAGCAACCTGGAAAGGCAAATCAGCGCTACAAAGAAGACTCGCTACCCATCGGTCAAAAGGGCCATGCTGAAAAAAGTCTCAAAACCAGAAATGCAGGACAGGCCATGGAGAAATGGGAGCCTTGCTACACTGATGGGCGGGATGTAAATTGCCAACAGCCACTCTGGAGAAGTGTACGGTGTGTCCTGAAACATCTAAAAAACACAGCTTAGAGAGCATAGGGCACTTCCACTCATGGGGGTATAAATTGGGAAAATGAAAAATCAGCAAGACACAAGCACCCCAAAGTTTAGGGCTGCTCTGTTGACAAGGACCTCCACTTCATTCCACCTTCAATATCCCAGGAAAGAGAAAAATGGATAAAGAAGTTGTGGTCCTTATGTACAATGGAATATCACTCAGCCATGAAATCAATGTCATAAGGCTAATAGCAGCATGATGAGTGGATTTAGGTACGACGATTCTAAGTGAAATAAGTCACACAGAAAAGGACACTTCTCATAAGGTATCACTTATAGAGGGAATGTAAAAACCGTTACACTTGAACTGAATTACAAAACAGAACAGAGTCACACATGCAGAAAACACACTATGGCTGCTTAATGGGAAAGGTGAGGTGGGGTGATACATAAAACAAGGGTTTCAAATTAGCTCAGATACCGTTCCATAAACCCAATATGTAATAGACAAGACCTACTCCTTGCTCAGAGAACTGGACTCAACACGCCCTATTAACCGCACAAGAATATATCTGACTAGTAATAATCGTAAAACCTATGTATTGATATCTCTCTGTTAGTGTGTCAAGTGGGTGTAAAGCGGCATAAACACAGCAGTGAAAAGCAGCTAAACCCCATTATAAAAATAAATTACTTTGAAAAACCCATGAAACAAAGACAGTGAAAGAGAGAGAAATTCTTACACAATGCGTTCAGGGGCTGTGATGCAACCTGGATTGACCATTTCTAGACCCACAGCTGGATGAGACATAAGGGTGGACACTCTTGGGGCTGAGAGGTTTGGTGAGGTTGGGTGAGCAAACGCAGACCCTTTAAAGTAATACTGCGTGGTACCCATCGCATGGGTCCCAAATCTCCAGGTTCTAGGGCATCTTCCTACATCGAAAACATGCATGAGAAAACAAAAAAGATGGTACACCATGTGATGGGGAAAGGTTTCTAAAAAGCACCTCATTTCTCTTCTCCTTGTGCCCGGGGTCGCCATTCCAGCCGCTTTACTAACAATCTCCCTACTTGGAGCATCAGCACCTTTAACCTCCTGTTCCGTACAGGTTGCAATTTGTCCTGAGGATGAACGGGTAGACGGGGAACCAGTGAGAGACTAGCTCTTGTTGTTGGGACAGGCACAGGTCACTCTATTTTCCCATCAGGAAGAAGAATTAACCACAGGCTCATCCTCCCCCCCCGGAACCAGAACAGGGCCTGAAGCCATCCTGCACTTTTGCGGCCAGCTCCCAAAAAAGCGAGTTGTACAATGGAGCTTCAGGGCACTGCAATTCACAAACCTGCAGAGTTATAAATGATAACTCTCGTCCACAAATATATTGAGGGAAGGCAAAGAAGAGGATTTGAAATCAAGGCAGAAATGCAGGAAACAGATTTCAGGAGGTAGATTCGAATCGCCTTTAAAGCACATGAAAAGCGGCAAAACGTTGACAATGATGCTCTTGGCCAAAAAGGGCGTATGCGTTTTTTCCTGAATATATTCAGGAAAAAACGCATACGCCCTTTTTGGCCAACCAAGCAACCTGGAAAGGCAAATCAGGGCTACAAAGAAGACTCGCTACCCATCGGTCAAAAGGGCCATGCTGAAAAAAGTCTCAAAACCAGAAATGCAGGACAGGCCATGGAGAAATGGGAGCCTTGCTACACTGATGGGTGGGATGTAAATTGCCAACAGCCACTCTGGAGAAGTGTACGGTGTGTCCTGAAACATCTAAAAAACACAGCTTAGAGAGCATAGGGCACTTCCACTCATGGGGGTATAAATTGGGAAAATGAAAAATCAGCAAGACACAAGCACCCCAAAGTTTAGGGCTGCTCTGTTGACAAGGACCTCCACTTCATTCCACCTTCAATATCCCAGGAGGGAGAAAAATGGATAAAGAAGTTGTGGTCCTTATGTACAATGGAATATCACTCAGCCATGAAATCAATGTCATAAGGCTAATAGCAGCATGATGAGTGGATTTAGGTACGACGATTCTAAGTGAAATAAGTCACACAGAAAAGGACACTTCTCATAAGGTATCACTTATAGAGGGAATGTAAAAACCGTTACACTTGAACTGAATTACAAAACAGAACAGAGTCACACATGCAGAAAACACACTATGGCTGCTTAACGGGAAAGGTAAGGTGGGGTGATACATAAAACAAGGGTTTCAAATTAGCTCAGATACCGTTCCATAAACCCAATATGTAATAGACAAGACCTACTCCTTGCTCAGAGAACTGGACTCAACACGCCCTATTCACCGCACAAGAATATATCTGACTAGTAATAATCTTAAAACCTATGTATTGATATCTCTCTGTTAGTGTGTCAAGTGGGTGTAAAGCGGCATAAACACAGCAGTGAAAACCAGCTAAACCCCATTATAAAAATAAATTACTTTGAAAAACCCATGAAACAAAGACAGTGAAAGAGAGAGAAATTCTTACACAATGCGTTCAGGGGCTGTGATGCAACCTGGATTGACCATATCTAGACCCACAGCTGGATGAGACATAAGGGTGGACACTCTTGGGGCTGAGAGGTTTGGTGAGGTTGGGTGAGCAAACGCAGACCCTTTAAAGTAATACTGCGTGGTACCCATCGCATGGGTCCCAAATCTCCAGGTTCAAGGGCATCTTCCTACATCGAAAACATGCATGAGAAAACAAAAAGATGGTACACCATGTGATGGGGAAAGGTTTCTAAAACGCACCTCATTTCTCTTCTCCTTGTGCCCGGGTTCGCCATTCCAGCCGCTTTACTAACAATCTCCCTACTTGGAGCATCAGCACCTTTAACCTCCTGTTCCGTACAGGTTGCAATTTGTCCTGAGGATGAACGGGTAGACGGGGAACCAGTGAGAGACTAGCTCTTGGTGTTGGGACAGGCACAGGTCACTCTATTTTCCCATCAGGAAGAAGAATTAACCACAGGCTCATCCTCCCCCCCGGAACCAGAACAGGGCCTGAAGCCATCCTGTGCTTTTGCGGCCAGCTCCCAAAAAAGCGAGTTGTACAATGGAGCATCAGGGCACTGCAATTCACAAACCTGCAGAGTTATAAATGATAACTCTCGTCCACAAATATATTGAGGGAAGGCAAAGAAGAGGATTTGAAATCAAGGCAGAAATGCAGGAAACAGATTTCAGGAGGTAGATTCGAATCGCCTTTAAAGCACATGAAAAGCGGCAAAACGTTGACAATGATGCCCTTGGCCAAAAAGGGCGTATGCGTTTTTTCCTGAATATATTCAGGAAAAAACGCATACGCCCTTTTTGGCCAACCAAGCAACCTGGAAAGGCAAATCAGGGCTACAAAGAAGACTCGCTACCCATCGGTCAAAAGGGCCATGCTGAAAAAAGTCTCAAAACCAGAAATGCAGGACAGGCCATGGAGAAATGGGAGCCTTGCTACACTGATGGGCGGGATGTAAATTGCCAACAGCCACTCTGGAGAAGTGTACGGTGTGTCCTGAAACATCTAAAAAACACAGCTTAGAGAGCATAGGGCACTTCCACTCATGGGGGTATAAATTGGGAAAATGAAAAATCAGCAAGACACAAGCACCCCAAAGTTTAGGGCTGCTCTGTTGACAAGGACCTCCACTTCATTCCACCTTCAATATCCCAGGAGGGAGAAAAATGGATAAAGAAGTTGTGGTCCTTATGTACAATGGAATATCACTCAGCCATGAAATCAATGTCATAAGGCTAATAGCAGCATGATGAGTGGATTTAGGTACGACGATTCTAAGTGAAATAAGTCACACAGAAAAGGACACTTCTCATAAGGTATCACTTATAGAGGGACTGTAAAAACCGTTACACTTGAACTGAATTACAAAACAGAACAGAGTCACACATGCAGAAAACACACTATGGCTGCTTAACGGGAAAGGTGAGGTGGGGTGATACATAAAACAAGGGTTTCAAATTAGCTCAGATACCGTTCCATAAACCCAATATGTAATAGACAAGACCTACTCCTTGCTCAGAGAACTGGACTCAACACGCCCTATTCACCGCACAAGAATATATCTGACTAGTAATAATCGTAAAACCTATGTATTGATATCTCTCTGTTAGTGTGTCAAGTGGGTGTAAAGCGGCATAAACACAGCAGTGAAAAGCAGCTAAACCCCATTATAAAAATAAATTACTTTGAAAAACCCATGAAACAAAGACAGTGAAAGAGAGAGAAATTCTTACACAATGCGTTCAGGGGCTGTGATGCAACCTGGATTGACCATTTCTAGACCCACAGCTGGATGAGACATAAGGGTGGACACTCTTGGGGCTGAGAGGTTTGGTGAGGTTGGGTGAGCAAACGCAGACCCTTTAAAGTAATACTGCGTGGTACCCATCGCATGGGTCCCAAATCTCCAGGTTCAAGGGCATCTTCCTACATCGAAAACATGCATGAGAAAACAAAAAAGATGGTACACCATGTGATGGGGAAAGGTTTCTAAAACGCACCTCATTTCTCTTCTCCTTGTGCCCGGGGTCGCCATTCCAGCCGCTTTACTAACAATCTCCCTACTTGGAGCATCAGCACCTTTAACCTCCTGTTCCGTACAGGTTGCAATTTGTCCTGAGGATGAACGGGAATACGGGGAACCAGTGAGAGACTAGCTCTTGTTGTTGGGACAGGCACAGGTCACTCTATTTTCCCATCAGGAAGAAGAATTAACCACAGGCTCATCCTCCCCCCCGGAACCAGAACAGGGCCTGAAGCCATCCTGCGCTTTTGCGGCCAGCTCCCAAAAAAGCGAGTTGTACAATGGAGCTTCAGGGCACTGCAATTCACAAACCTGCAGAGTTATAAATGATAACTCTCGTCCACAAATATATTGAGGGAAGGCAAAGAAGAGGATTTGAAATCAAGGCAGAAATGCAGGAAACAGATTTCAGGAGGTAGATTCGAATCGCCTTTAAAGCACATGAAAAGCGGCAAAACGTTGACAATGATGCTCTTGGCCAAAAAGGGCGTATGCGTTTTTTCCTGAATATATTCAGGAAAAAACGCATACGCCCTTTTTGGCCAACCAAGCAACCTGGAAAGGCAAATCAGGGCTACAAAGAAGACTCGCTACCCATCGGTCAAAAGGGCCATGCTGAAAAAAGTCTCAAAACCAGAAATGCAGGACAGGCCATGGAGAAATGGGAGCCTTGCTACACTGATGGGCGGGATGTAAATTGCCAACAGCCACTCTGGAGAAGTGTACGGTGTGTCCTGAAACATCTAAAAAACACAGCTTAGAGAGCATAGGGCACTTCCACTCATGGGGGTATAAATTGGGAAAATGAAAAATCAGCAAGACACAAGCACCCCAAAGTTTAGGGCTGCTCTGTTGACAAGGACCTCCACTTCATTCCACCTTCAATATCCCAGGAGGGAGAAAAATGGATAAAGAAGTTGTGGTCCTTATGTACAATGGAATATCACTCAGCCATGAAATCAATGTCATAAGGCTAATAGCAGCATGATGAGTGGATTTAGGTACGACGATTCTAAGTGAAATAAGTCACACAGAAAAGGACACTTCTCATAAGGTATCACTTATAGAGGGAATGTAAAAACCGTTACACTTGAACTGAATTACAAAACAGAACAGAGTCACACATGCAGAAAACACACTATGGCTGCTTAACGGGAAAGGTAAGGTGGGGTGATACATAAAACAAGGGTTTCAAATTAGCTCAGATACCGTTCCATAAACCCAATATGTAATAGACAAGACCTACTCCTTGCTCAGAGAACTGGACTCAACACGCCCTATTCACCGCACAAGAATATATCTGACTAGTAATAATCTTAAAACCTATGTATTGATATCTCTCTGTTAGTGTGTCAAGTGGGTGTAAAGCGGCATAAACACAGCAGTGAAAAGCAGCTAAACCCCATTATAAAAATAAATTACTTTGAAAAACCCATGAAACAAAGACAGTGAAAGAGAGAGAAATTCTTACACAATGCGTTCAGGGGCTGTGATGCAACCTGGATTGACCATATCTAGACCCACAGCTGGATGAGACATAAGGGTGGACACTCTTGGGGCTGAGAGGTTTGGTGAGGTTGGGTGAGCAAACGCAGACCCTTTAAAGTAATACTCCATGGTACCCATCGCATGGGTCCCAAATCTCCAGGTTCAAGGGCATCTTCCTACATCGAAAACATGCATGAGAAAACAAAAAGATGGTACACCATGTGATGGGGAAAGGTTTCTAAAACGCACCTAATTTCTCTTCTCCTTGTGCCCGGGTTCGCCATTCCAGCCGCTTTACTAACAATCTCCCTACTTGGAGCATCAGCACCTTTAACCTCCTGTTCCGTACAGGTTGCAATTTGTCCTGAGGATGAACGGGTAGACGGGGAACCAGTGAGAGACTAGCTCTTGGTGTTGGGACAGGCACAGGTCACTCTATTTTCCCATCAGGAAGAAGAATTAACCACAGGCTCATCCTCCCCCCCGGAACCAGAACAGGGCCTGAAGCCATCTTGCGCTTTTGCGGCCAGCTCCCAAAAAAGCGAGTTGTACAATGGAGCTTCAGGGCACTGCAATTCACAAACCTGCAGTTATAAATGATAACTCTCGTCCACAAATATATTGAGGGAAGGCAAAGAAGAGGATTTGAAATCAAGGCAGAAATGCAGGAAACAGATTTCAGGAGGTAGATTCGAATCGCCTTTAAAGCACATGAAAAGCGGCAAAACGTTGACAATGATGCCCTTGGCCAAAAAGGGCGTATGCGTTTTTTCCTGAATATATTCAGGAAAAAACGCATACGCCCTTTTTGGCCAACCAAGCAACCTGGAAAGGCAAATCAGGGCTACAAAGAAGACTCGCTACCCATCGGTCAAAAGGGCCATGCTGAAAAAAGTCTCAAAACCAGAAATGCAGGACAGGCCATGGAGAAATGGGAGCCTTGCTACACTGATAGGCGGGATGTAAATTGCCAACAGCCACTCTGGAGAAGTGTACGGTGTGTCCTGAAACATCTAAAAAACACAGCTTAGAGAGCATAGGGCACTTCCACTCATGGGGGTATAAATTGGGAAAATGAAAAATCAGCAAGACACAAGCACCCCAAAGTTTAGGGCTGCTCTGTTGACAAGGACCTCCACTTCATTCCACCTTCAATATCCCAGGAGGGAGAAAAATGGATAAAGAAGTTGTGGTCCTTATGTACAATGGAATATCACTCAGCCATGAAATCAATGTCATAAGGCTAATAGCAGCATGATGAGTGGATTTAGGTACGACGATTCTAAGTGAAATAAGTCACACAGAAAAGGACACTTCTCATAAGGTATCACTTATAGAGGGAATGTAAAAACCGTTACACTTGAACTGAATTACAAAACAGAACAGAGTCACACAGGCAGAAAACACACTATGGCTGCTTAACGGGAAAGGTGAGGTGGGGTGATACATAAAACAAGGGTTTCAAATTAGCTCAGATACCGTTCCATAAACCCAATATGTAATAGACAAGACCTACTCCTTGCTCAGAGAACTGGACCCAACACGCCCTATTCACCGCACAAGAATATATCTCACTAGTAATAAACTTAAAACCTATGTATTGATATCTCTCTGTTAGTGTGTCAAGTGGGTGAAAAGCGGCATAAACACAGCAGTGAAAAGCAGCTAAACCCCATTATAAAAATAAATTACTTTGAAAAACCCATGAAACAAAGACAGTGAAAGAGAGAGAAATTCTTACACAATGCGTTCAGGGGCTGTGATGCAACCTGGATTGACCATATCTAGACCCACAGCTGGATGAGACATAAGGGTGGACACTCTTGGGGCTGAGAGGTTTGGTGAGGTTGGGTGAGCAAACGCAGACCCTTTAAAGTAATACTGCGTGGTACCCATCGCATGGGTCCCAAATCTCCAGGTTCAAGGGCATCTTCCTACATCGAAAACATGCATGAGAAAACAAAAAGATGGTACACCATGTGATGGGGAAAGGTTTCTAAAACGCACCTCATTTCTCTTCTCCTTGTGCCCGGGTTCGCCATTCCAGCCGCTTTACTAACAATCTCCCTACTTGGAGCATCAGCACCTTTAACCTCCTGTTCCGTACAGGTTGCAATTTGTCCTGAGGATGAACGGGTAGACGGGGAACCAGTGAGAGACTAGCTCTTGGTGTTGGGACAGGCACAGGTCACTCTATTTTCCCATCAGGAAGAAGAATTAACCACAGGCTCATCCTCCCCCCCGGAACCAGAACAGGGCCTGAAGCCATCCTGCGCTTTTGCGGCCAGCTCCCAAAAAAGCGAGTTGTACAATGGAGCTTCAGGGCACTGCAATTCACAAACCTGCAGAGTTATAAATGATAACTCTCGTCCACAAATATATTGAGGGAAGGCAAAGAAGAGGATTTGAAATCAAGGCAGAAATGCAGGAAACAGATTTCAGGAGGTAGATTCGAATCGCCTTTAAAGCACATGAAAAGCGGCAAAACGTTGACAATGATGCCCTTGGCCAAAAAGGGCGTATGCGTTTTTTCCTGAATATATTCAGGAAAAAACGCATACGCCCTTTTTGGCCAACCAAGCAACCTGGAAAGGCAAATCAGGGCTACAAAGAAGACTCGCTACCCATCGGTCAAAAGGGCCATGCTGAAAAAAGTCTCAAAACCAGAAATGCAGGACAGGCCATGGAGAAATGGGAGCCTTGCTACACTGATGGGCGGGATGTAAATTGCCAACAGCCACTCTGGAGAAGTGTACGGTGTGTCTTGAAACATCTAAAAAACACAGCTTAGAGAGCATAGGGCACTTCCACTCATGGGGGTATAAATTGGGAAAATGAAAAATCAGCAAGACACAAGCACCCCAAAGTTTAGGGCTGCTCTGTTGACAAGGACCTCCACTTCATTCCACCTTCAATATCCCAGGAGGGAGAAAAATGGATAAAGAAGTTGTGGTCCTTATGTACAATGGAATATCACTCAGCCATGAAATCAATGTCATAAGGCTAATAGCAGCATGATGAGTGGATTTAGGTACGACGATTCTAAGGGAAATAAGTCACACAGAAAAGGACACTTCTCATAAGGTATCACTTATAGAGGGAATGTAAAAACCGTTACACTTGAACTGAATTACAAAACAGAACAGAGTCACACATGCAGAAAACACACTATGGCTGCTTAATGGGAAAGGTGAGGTGGGGTGATACATAAAACAAGGGTTTCAAATTAGCTCAGATACCGTTCCATAAACCCAATATGTAATAGACAAGACCTACTCCTTGCTCAGAGAACTGGACTCAACACGCCCTATTCACCGCACAAGAATATATCTGACTAGTAATAATCGTAAAACCTATGTATTGATATCTCTCTGTTAGTGTGTCAAGTGGGTGTAAAGCGGCATAAACACAGCAGTGAAAAGCAGCTAAACCCCATTATAAAAATAAATTACTTTGAAAAACCCATGAAACAAAGACAGTGAAAGAGAGAGAAATTCTTACACAATGCGTTCAGGGGCTGTGATGCAACCTGGATTGACCATATCTAGACCCACAGCTGGATGAGACATAAGGGTGGACACTCTTGGGGCTGAGAGGTTTGGTGAGGTTGGGTGAGCAAACGCAGACCCTTTAAAGTAATACTGCGTGGTACCCATCGCATGGGTCCCAAATCTCCAGGTTCAAGGGCATCTTCCTACATCGAAAACATGCATGAGAAAACAAAAAGATGGTACACCATGTGATGGGGAAAGGTTTCTAAAACGCACCTCATTTCTCTTCTCCTTGTGCCCGGGTTCGCCATTCCAGCCGCTTTACTAACAATCTCCCTACTTGGAGCATCAGCACCTTTAACCTCCTGTTCCGTACAGGTTGCAATTTGTCCTGAGGATGAACGGGTAGACGGGGAACCAGTGAGAGACTAGCTCTTGGTGTTGGGACAGGCACAGGTCACTCTATTTTCCCATCAGGAAGAAGAATTAACCACAGGCTCATCCTCCCCCCCGGAACCAGAACAGGGCCTGAAGCCATCCTGTGCTTTTGCGGCCAGCTCCCAAAAAAGCGAGTTGTACAATGGAGCATCAGGGCACTGCAATTCACAAACCTGCAGAGTTATAAATGATAACTCTCGTCCACAAATATATTGAGGGAAGGCAAAGAAGAGGATTTGAAATCAAGGCAGAAATGCAGGAAACAGATTTCAGGAGGTAGATTCGAATCGCCTTTAAAGCACATGAAAAGCGGCAAAACGTTGACAATGATGCCCTTGGCCAAAAAGGGCGTATGCGTTTTTTCCTGAATATATTCAGGAAAAAACGCATACGCCCTTTTTGGCCAACCAAGCAACCTGGAAAGGCAAATCAGGGCTACAAAGAAGACTCGCTACCCATCGGTCAAAAGGGCCATGCTGAAAAAAGTCTCAAAACCAGAAATGCAGGACAGGCCATGGAGAAATGGGAGCCTTGCTACACTGATGGGCGGGATGTAAATTGCCAACAGCCACTCTGGAGAAGTGTACGGTGTGTCCTGAAACATCTAAAAAACACAGCTTAGAGAGCATAGGGCACTTCCACTCATGGGGGTATAAATTGGGAAAATGAAAAATCAGCAAGACACAAGCACCCCAAAGTTTAGGGCTGCTCTGTTGACAAGGACCTCCACTTCATTCCACCTTCAATATCCCAGGAGGGAGAAAAATGGATAAAGAAGTTGTGGTCCTTATGTACAATGGAATATCACTCAGCCATGAAATCAATGTCATAAGGCTAATAGCAGCATGATGAGTGGATTTAGGTACGACGATTCTAAGGGAAATAAGTCACACAGAAAAGGACACTTCTCATAAGGTATCACTTATAGAGGGACTGTAAAAACCGTTACACTTGAACTGAATTACAAAACAGAACAGAGTCACACATGCAGAAAACACACTATGGCTGCTTAACGGGAAAGGTGAGGTGGGGTGATACATAAAACAAGGGTTTCAAATTAGCTCAGATACCGTTCCATAAACCCAATATGTAATAGACAAGACCTACTCCTTGCTCAGAGAACTGGACTCAACACGCCCTATTCACCGCACAAGAATATATCTGACTAGTAATAATCGTAAAACCTATGTATTGATATCTCTCTGTTAGTGTGTCAAGTGGGTGTAAAGCGGCATAAACACAGCAGTGAAAAGCAGCTAAACCCCATTATAAAAATAAATTACTTTGAAAAACCCATGAAACAAAGACAGTGAAAGAGAGAGAAATTCTTACACAATGCGTTCAGGGGCTGTGATGCAACCTGGATTGACCATTTCTAGACCCACAGCTGGATGAGACATAAGGGTGGACACTCTTGGGGCTGAGAGGTTTGGTGAGGTTGGGTGAG
Source organism: Balaenoptera borealis (assembly GCF_965194805.1). Classification (NCBI taxonomy): domain Eukaryota; kingdom Metazoa; phylum Chordata; class Mammalia; order Artiodactyla; family Balaenopteridae; genus Balaenoptera; species Balaenoptera borealis. The sequence goes on from NW_028122973.1 coordinate 155,107, forward strand.
CAAACGCAGACCCTTTAAAGTAATACTGCGTGGTACCCATCGCATGGGTCCCAAATCTCCAGGTTCAAGGGCATCTTCCTACATCGAAAACATGCATGAGAAAACAAAAAAGATGGTACACCATGTGATGGGGAAAGGTTTCTAAAACGCACCTCATTTCTCTTCTCCTTGTGCCCGGGGTCGCCATTCCAGCCGCTTTACTAACAATCTCCCTACTTGGAGCATCAGCACCTTTAACCTCCTGTTCCGTACAGGTTGCAATTTGTCCTGAGGATGAACGGGAATACGGGGAACCAGTGAGAGACTAGCTCTTGTTGTTGGGACAGGCACAGGTCACTCTATTTTCCCATCAGGAAGAAGAATTAACCACAGGCTCATCCTCCCCCCCGGAACCAGAACAGGGCCTGAAGCCATCCTGCGCTTTTGCGGCCAGCTCCCAAAAAAGCGAGTTGTACAATGGAGCTTCAGGGCACTGCAATTCACAAACCTGCAGAGTTATAAATGATAACTCTCGTCCACAAATATATTGAGGGAAGGCAAAGAAGAGGATTTGAAATCAAGGCAGAAATGCAGGAAACAGATTTCAGGAGGTAGATTCGAATCGCCTTTAAAGCACATGAAAAGCGGCAAAACGTTGACAATGATGCTCTTGGCCAAAAAGGGCGTATGCGTTTTTTCCTGAATATATTCAGGAAAAAACGCATACGCCCTTTTTGGCCAACCAAGCAACCTGGAAAGGCAAATCAGGGCTACAAAGAAGACTCGCTACCCATCGGTCAAAAGGGCCATGCTGAAAAAAGTCTCAAAACCAGAAATGCAGGACAGGCCATGGAGAAATGGGAGCCTTGCTACACTGATGGGCGGGATGTAAATTGCCAACAGCCACTCTGGAGAAGTGTACGGTGTGTCCTGAAACATCTAAAAAACACAGCTTAGAGAGCATAGGGCACTTCCACTCATGGGGGTATAAATTGGGAAAATGAAAAATCAGCAAGACACAAGCACCCCAAAGTTTAGGGCTGCTCTGTTGACAAGGACCTCCACTTCATTCCACCTTCAATATCCCAGGAGGGAGAAAAATGGATAAAGAAGTTGTGGTCCTTATGTACAATGGAATATCACTCAGCCATGAAATCAATGTCATAAGGCTAATAGCAGCATGATGAGTGGATTTAGGTACGACGATTCTAAGTGAAATAAGTCACACAGAAAAGGACACTTCTCATAAGGTATCACTTATAGAGGGAATATAAAAACCGTTACACTTGAACTGAATTACAAAACAGAACAGAGTCACACATGCAGAAAACACACTATGGCTGCTTAACGGGAAAGGTAAGGTGGGGTGATACATAAAACAAGGGTTTCAAATTAGCTCAGATACCGTTCCATAAACCCAATATGTAATAGACAAGACCTACTCCTTGCTCAGAGAACTGGACTCAACACGCCCTATTCACCGCACAAGAATATATCTGACTAGTAATAATCTTAAAACCTATGTATTGATATCTCTCTGTTAGTGTGTCAAGTGGGTGTAAAGCGGCATAAACACAGCAGTGAAAAGCAGCTAAACCCCATTATAAAAATAAATTACTTTGAAAAACCCATGAAACAAAGACAGTGAAAGAGAGAGAAATTCTTACACAATGCGTTCAGGGGCTGTGATGCAACCTGGATTGACCATATCTAGACCCACAGCTGGATGAGACATAAGGGTGGACACTCTTGGGGCTGAGAGGTTTGGTGAGGTTGGGTGAGCAAACGCAGACCCTTTAAAGTAATACTCCATGGTACCCATCGCATGGGTCCCAAATCTCCAGGTTCAAGGGCATCTTCCTACATCGAAAACATGCATGAGAAAACAAAAAGATGGTACACCATGTGATGGGGAAAGGTTTCTAAAACGCACCTAATTTCTCTTCTCCTTGTGCCCGGGTTCGCCATTCCAGCCGCTTTACTAACAATCTCCCTACTTGGAGCATCAGCACCTTTAACCTCCTGTTCCGTACAGGTTGCAATTTGTCCTGAGGATGAACGGGTAGACGGGGAACCAGTGAGAGACTAGCTCTTGGTGTTGGGACAGGCACAGGTCACTCTATTTTCCCATCAGGAAGAAGAATTAACCACAGGCTCATCCTCCCCCCCGGAACCAGAACAGGGCCTGAAGCCATCTTGCGCTTTTGCGGCCAGCTCCCAAAAAAGCGAGTTGTACAATGGAGCTTCAGGGCACTGCAATTCACAAACCTGCAGTTATAAATGATAACTCTCGTCCACAAATATATTGAGGGAAGGCAAAGAAGAGGATTTGAAATCAAGGCAGAAATGCAGGAAACAGATTTCAGGAGGTAGATTCGAATCGCCTTTAAAGCACATGAAAAGCGGCAAAACGTTGACAATGATGCCCTTGGCCAAAAAGGGCGTATGCGTTTTTTCCTGAATATATTCAGGAAAAAACGCATACGCCCTTTTTGGCCAACCAAGCAACCTGGAAAGGCAAATCAGGGCTACAAAGAAGACTCGCTACCCATCGGTCAAAAGGGCCATGCTGAAAAAAGTCTCAAAACCAGAAATGCAGGACAGGCCATGGAGAAATGGGAGCCTTGCTACACTGATAGGCGGGATGTAAATTGCCAACAGCCACTCTGGAGAAGTGTACGGTGTGTCCTGAAACATCTAAAAAACACAGCTTAGAGAGCATAGGGCACTTCCACTCATGGGGGTATAAATTGGGAAAATGAAAAATCAGCAAGACACAAGCACCCCAAAGTTTAGGGCTGCTCTGTTGACAAGGACCTCCACTTCATTCCACCTTCAATATCCCAGGAGGGAGAAAAATGGATAAAGAAGTTGTGGTCCTTATGTACAATGGAATATCACTCAGCCATGAAATCAATGTCATAAGGCTAATAGCAGCATGATGAGTGGATTTAGGTACGACGATTCTAAGTGAAATAAGTCACACAGAAAAGGACACTTCTCATAAGGTATCACTTACAGAGGGAATGTAAAAACCGTTACACTTGAACTGAATTACAAAACAGAACAGAGTCACACATGCAGAAAACACACTATGGCTGCTTAACGGGAAAGGTCAGGTGGGGTGATACATAAAAAAAGGGTTTCAAATTAGCTCAGATACCGTTCCATAAACCCAATATGTAATAGACAAGACCTACTCCTTGCTCAGAGAACTGGACTCAACACGCCCTATTCACCGCACAAGAATATATCTGACTAGTAATAATCTTAAAACCTATGTATTGATATCTCTCTGTTAGTGTGTCAAGTGGGTGTAAAGCGGCATAAACACAGCAGTGAAAAGCAGCTAAACCCCATTATAAAAATAAATTACTTTGAAAAACCCATGAAACAAAGACAGTGAAAGAGAGAGAAATTCTTACACAATGCGTTCAGGGGCTGTGATGCAACCTGGATTGACCATTTCTAGACCCACAGCTGGATGAGACATAAGGGTGGACACTCTTGGGGCTGAGAGGTTTGGTGAGGTTGGGTGAGCAAACGCAGACCCTTTAAAGTAATACTGCGTGGTACCCATCGCATGGGTCCCAAATCTCCAGGTTCAAGGGCATCTTCCTACATCGAAAACATGCATGAGAAAACAAAAAGATGGTACACCATGTGATGGGGAAAGGTTTCTAAAACGCACCTCATTTCTCTTCTCCTTGTGCCCGGGTTCGCCATTCCAGCCGCTTTACTAACCATCTCCCTACTTGGAGCATCAGCACCTTTAACCTCCTGTTCCGTACAGGTTGCAATTTGTCCTGAGGATGAACGGGTAGACGGGGAACCAGTGAGAGACTAGCTCTTGGTGTTGGGACAGGCACAGGTCACTCTATTTTCCCATCAGGAAGAAGAATTAACCACAGGCTCATCCTCCCCCCCGGAACCAGAACAGGGCCTGAAGCCATCCTGCGCTTTTGCGGCCAGCTCCCAAAAAAGCGAGTTGTACAATGGAGCTTCAGGGCACTGCAATTCACAAACCTACAGAGTTATAAATGATAACTCTCGTCCACAAATATATTGAGGGAAGGCAAAGAAGAGGATTTGAAATCAAGGCAGAATTGTAGGAAACAGATTTCAGGAGGTAGATTCGAATCGCCTTTAAAGCACATGAAAAGCGGCAAAACGTTGACAATGATGCCCTTGGCCAAAAAGGGCGTATGCGTTTTTTCCTGAATATATTCAGGAAAAAACGCATACGCCCTTTTTGGCCAACCAAGCAACCTGAAAAGGCAAATCAGCGCTACAAAGCAGACTCGCTACCCATCGGTCAAAAGGGCCATGCTGAAAAAAGTCTCAAAACCAGAAATGCAGGACAGGCCATGGAGAAATGGGAGCCTTGCTACACTGATGGGCGGGATGTAAATTGCCAACAGCCACTCTGGAGAAGTGTACGGTGTGTCCTGAAACATCTAAAAAACACAGCTTAGAGAGCATAGGGCACTTCCACTCATGGGGGTATAAATTGGGAAAATGAAAATTCAGCAAGACACAAGCACCCCAAAGTTTAGGGCTGCTCTGTTGACAAGGACCTCCACTTCATTCCACCTTCAATATCCCAGGAAAGAGAAAAATGGATAAAGAAGTTGTGGTCCTTATGTACAATGGAATATCACTCAGCCATGAAATCAATGTCATAAGGCTAGTAGCAGCATGATGAGTGGATTTAGGTACGACGATTCTAAGTGAAATAAGTCACACAGAAAAGGACACTTCTCATAAGGTATCACTTATAGAGGGAATGTAAAAACCGTTACACTTGAACTGAATTACAAAACAGAACAGAGTCACACAGGCAGAAAACACACTATGGCTGCTTAACGGGAAAGGTGAGGTGGGGTGATACATAAAACAAGGGTTTCAAATTAGCTCAGATACCGTTCCATAAACCCAATATGTAATAGACAAGACCTACTCCTTGCTCAGAGAACTGGACCCAACACGCCCTATTCACCGCACAAGAATATATCTCACTAGTAATAATCTTAAAACCTATGTATTGATATCTCTCTGTTAGTGTGTCAAGTGGGTGAAAAGCGGCATAAACACAGCAGTGAAAAGCAGCTAAACCCCATTATAAAAATAAATTACTTTGAAAAACCCATGAAACAAAGACAGTGAAAGAGAGAGAAATTCTTACACAATGCGTTCAGGGGCTGTGATGCAACCTGGATTGACCATATCTAGACCCACAGCTGGATGAGACATAAGGGTGGACACTCTTGGGGCTGAGAGGTTTGGTGAGGTTGGGTGAGCAAACGCAGACCCTTTAAAGTAATACTGCGTGGTACCCATCGCATGGGTCCCAAATCTCCAGGTTCAAGGGCATCTTCCTACATCGAAAACATGCATGAGAAAACAAAAAGATGGTACACCATGTGATGGGGAAAGGTTTCTAAAACGCACCTCATTTCTCTTCTCCTTGTGCCCGGGTTCGCCATTCCAGCCGCTTTACTAACAATCTCCCTACTTGGAGCATCAGCACCTTTAACCTCCTGTTCCGTACAGGTTGCAATTTGTCCTGAGGATGAACGGGTAGACGGGGAACCAGTGAGAGACTAGCTCTTGGTGTTGGGACAGGCACAGGTCACTCTATTTTCCCATCAGGAAGAAGAATTAACCACAGGCTCATCCTCCCCCCCGGAACCAGAACAGGGCCTGAAGCCATCCTGCGCTTTTGCGGCCAGCTCCCAAAAAAGCGAGTTGTACAATGGAGCTTCAGGGCACTGCAATTCACAAACCTGCAGAGTTATAAATGATAACTCTCGTCCACAAATATATTGAGGGAAGGCAAAGAAGAGGATTTGAAATCAAGGCAGAAATGCAGGAAACAGATTTCAGGAGGTAGATTCGAATCGCCTTTAAAGCACATGAAAAGCGGCAAAACGTTGACAATGATGCCCTTGGCCAAAAAGGGCGTATGCGTTTTTTCCTGAATATATTCAGGAAAAAACGCATACGCCCTTTTTGGCCAACCAAGCAACCTGGAAAGGCAAATCAGGGCTACAAAGAAGACTCGCTACCCATCGGTCAAAAGGGCCATGCTGAAAAAAGTCTCAAAACCAGAAATGCAGGACAGGCCATGGAGAAATGGGAGCCTTGCTACACTGATGGGCGGGATGTAAATTGCCAACAGCCACTCTGGAGAAGTGTACGGTGTGTCTTGAAACATCTAAAAAACACAGCTTAGAGAGCATAGGGCACTTCCACTCATGGGGGTATAAATTGGGAAAATGAAAAATCAGCAAGACACAAGCACCCCAAAGTTTAGGGCTGCTCTGTTGACAAGGACCTCCACTTCATTCCACCTTCAATATCCCAGGAGGGAGAAAAATGGATAAAGAAGTTGTGGTCCTTATGTACAATGGAATATCACTCAGCCATGAAATCAATGTCATAAGGCTAATAGCAGCATGATGAGTGGATTTAGGTACGACGATTCTAAGGGAAATAAGTCACACAGAAAAGGACACTTCTCATAAGGTATCACTTATAGAGGGAATGTAAAAACCGTTACACTTGAACTGAATTACAAAACAGAACAGAGTCACACATGCAGAAAACACACTATGGCTGCTTAATGGGAAAGGTGAGGTGGGGTGATACATAAAACAAGGGTTTCAAATTAGCTCAGATACCGTTCCATAAACCCAATATGTAATAGACAAGACCTACTCCTTGCTCAGAGAACTGGACTCAACACGCCCTATTCACCGCACAAGAATATATCTGACTAGTAATAATCGTAAAACCTATGTATTGATATCTCTCTGTTAGTGTGTCAAGTGGGTGTAAAGCGGCATAAACACAGCAGTGAAAAGCAGCTAAACCCCATTATAAAAATAAATTACTTTGAAAAACCCATGAAACAAAGACAGTGAAAGAGAGAGAAATTCTTACACAATGCGTTCAGGGGCTGTGATGCAACCTGGATTGACCATTTCTAGACCCACAGCTGGATGAGACATAAGGGTGGACACTCTTGGGGCTGAGAGGTTTGGTGAGGTTGGGTGAGCAAACGCAGACCCTTTAAAGTAATACTGCGTGGTACCCATCGCATGGGTCCCAAATCTCCAGGTTCAAGGGCATCTTCCTACATCGAAAACATGCATGAGAAACCCAGAAGATGGTACACCGTGTGACGTGGAAAGGTTTCTAAAACGCACCTCATTTCTCTTCTCCTTGTGCCCGGGGTCGCCATTCCAGCCGCTTTACTAACAATCTCCCTACTTGGAGCATCAGCACCTTTAACCTCCTGTTCCGTACAGGTTGCAATTTGTCCTGAGGATGAACGGGTAGACGGGGAACCAGTGAGAGACTAGCTCTTGGTGTTGGGACAGGCAAAGGTCACTCTATTTTCCCATCAGGAAGAAGAATTAACCACAGGCTCATCCTCCCCCCCGGAACCAGAACAGGGCCTGAAGCCATCCTGTGCTTTTGCGGCCAGCTCCCAAAAAAGCGAGTTGTAAAATGGAGCTTCAGGGCACTGCAATTCACAAACCTGCAGAGTTATAAATGATAACTCTCGTCCACAAATATATTTAGGGAAGGCAAAGAAGAGGATTTGAAATCAAGGCAGAATTGTAGGAAACAGATTTCAGGAGGTAGATTCGAATCGCCTTTAAAGCACATGAAAAGCGGCAAAACGTTGACAATGATGCCCTTGGCCAAAAAGGGCGTATGCCTTTTTTCCTGAATATATTCAGGAAAAAACGCATACGCCCTTTTTGGCCAACCAAGCAACCTGGAAAGGCAAATCAGCGCGACAAAGCAGACTCGCTACCCATCGGTCAAAAGGGCCATGCTGAAAAAAGTCTCAAAACCAGAAATGCAGGACAGGCCATGGAGAAATGGGAGCCTTGCTACACTGATGGGCGGGATGTAAATTGCCAACAGCCACTCTGGAGAAGTGTACGGTGTGTCCTGAAACATCTAAAAAACACAGCTTAGAGAGCATAGGGCACTTCCACTCATGGGGGTATAAATTGGGAAAATGAAAAATCAGCAAGACACAAGCACCCCAAAGTTTAGGGCTGCTCTGTTGACAAGGACCTCCACTTCATTCCACCTTCAATATCCCAGGAGGGAGAAAAATGGATTAAGAAGTTGTGGTCCTTATGTACAATGGAATATCACTCAGCCATGAAATCAATGTCATAAGGCTAATAGCAGCATGATGAGTGGATTTAGGTACGACGATTCTAAGTGAAATAAGTCACACAGAAAAGGACACTTCTCATAAGGTATCACTTATAGAGGGAATGTAAAAACCGTTACACTTGAACTGAATTACAAAACAGAACAGAGTCACACATGCAGAAAACACACTATGGCTGCTTAACGGGAAAGGTAAGGTGGGGTGTTACATAAAACAAGGGTTTCAAATTAGCTCAGATACCGTTCCATAAACTCAATATGTAATAGACAAGACCTACTCCTTGCTCAGAAAACTGGACTCAACACGCCCTATTCACCGCACAAGAATATATCTGACTAGTAATAATCTTAAAACCTATGTATTGATATCTCTCTGTTAGTGTGTCAAGTGGGTGTAAAGCGGCATAAACACAGCAGTGAAAAGCAGCTAAACCCCATTATAAAAATAAATTACTTTCAAAAACCCATGAAACAAAAACAGTGAAAGAGAGAGAAATTCTTACACAATGCGTTCAGGGGCTGTGATGCAACCTGGATTGACCATATCTAGACCCACAGCTGGATGAGACATAAGGGTGGACACTCTTGGGGCTGAGAGGTTTGGTGAGGTTGGGTGAGCAAACGCAGACCCTTTAAAGTAATACTGCGTGGTACCCATCGCATGGGTCCCAAATCTCCAGGTTCAAGGGCATCTTCCTACATCGAAAACATGCATGAGAAAACAAAAAGATGGTACACCATGTGATGGGGAAAGGTTTCTAAAACGCACCTCATTTCTCTTCTCCTTGTGCCCGGGTTCGCCATTCCAGCCGCTTTACTAACAATCTCCCTACTTGGAGCATCAGCACCTTTAACCTCCTGTTCCGTACAGGTTGCAATTTGTCCTGAGGATGAACGGGTAGACGGGGAACCAGTGAGAGACTAGCTCTTGGTGTTGGGACAGGCACAGGTCACTCTATTTTCCCATCAGGAAGAAGAATTAACCACAGGCTCATCCTCCCCCCCCGGAACCAGAACAGGGCCTGAAGCCATCCTGCGCTTTTGCGGCCAGCTCCCAAAAAAGCGAGTTGTACAATGGAGCTTCAGGGCACTGCAATTCACAAACCTGCAGAGTTATAAATGATAACTCTCGTCCACAAATATATTGAGGGAAGGCAAAGAAGAGGATTTGAAATCAAGGCAGAAATGCAGGAAACAGATTTCAGGAGGTAGATTCGAATCGCCTTTAAAGCACATGAAAAGCGGCAAAACGTTGACAATGATGCTCTTGGCCAAAAAGGGCGTATGCGTTTTTTCCTGAATATATTCAGGAAAAAACGCATACGCCCTTTTTGGCCAACCAAGCAACCTGGAAAGGCAAATCAGGGCTACAAAGAAGACTCGCTACCCATCGGTCAAAAGGGCCATGCTGAAAAAAGTCTCAAAACCAGAAATGCAGGACAGGCCATGGAGAAATGGGAGCCTTGCTACACTGATGGGTGGGATGTAAATTGCCAACAGCCACTCTGGAGAAGTGTACGGTGTGTCCTGAAACATCTAAAAAACACAGCTTAGAGAGCATAGGGCACTTCCACTCATGGGGGTATAAATTGGGAAAATGAAAATTCAGCAAGACACAAGCACCCCAAAGTTTAGGGCTGCTCTGTTGACAAGGACCTCCACTTCATTCCACCTTCAATATCCCAGGAGGGAGAAAAATGGATAAAGAAGTTGTGGTCCTTATGTACAATGGAATATCACTCAGCCATGAAATCAATGTCATAAGGCTAATAGCAGCATGATGAGTGGATTTAGGTACGACGATTCTAAGTGAAATAAGTCACACAGAAAAGGACACTTCTCATAAGGTATCACTTATAGAGGGAATGTAAAAACCGTTACACTTGAACTGAATTACAAAACAGAACAGAGTCACACATGCAGAAAACACACTATGGCTGCTTAACGGGAAAGGTAAGGTGGGGTGATACATAAAACAAGGGTTTCAAATTAGCTCAGATACCGTTCCATAAACCCAATATGTAATAGACAAGACCTACTCCTTGCTCAGAGAACTGGACTCAACACGCCCTATTCACCGCACAAGAATATATCTGACTAGTAATAATCTTAAAACCTATGTATTGATATCTCTCTGTTAGTGTGTCAAGTGGGTGTAAAGCGGCATAAACACAGCAGTGAAAACCAGCTAAACCCCATTATAAAAATAAATTACTTTGAAAAACCCATCAAACAAAGACAGTGAAAGAGAGAGAAATTCTTACACAATGCGTTCAGGGGCTGTGATGCAACCTGGATTGACCATATCTAGACCCACAGCTGGATGAGACATAAGGGTGGACACTCTTGGGGCTGAGAGGTTTGGTGAGGTTGGGTGAGCAAACGCAGACCCTTTAAAGTAATACTGCGTGGTACCCATCGCATGGGTCCCAAATCTCCAGGTTCAAGGGCATCTTCCTACATCGAAAACATGCATGAGAAAACAAAAAGATGGTACACCATGTGATGGGGAAAGGTTTCTAAAACGCACCTCATTTCTCTTCTCCTTGTGCCCGGGTTCGCCATTCCAGCCGCTTTACTAACAATCTCCCTACTTGGAGCATCAGCACCTTTAACCTCCTGTTCCGTACAGGTTGCAATTTGTCCTGAGGATGAACGGGTAGACGGGGAACCAGTGAGAGACTAGCTCTTGGTGTTGGGACAGGCACAGGTCACTCTATTTTCCCATCAGGAAGAAGAATTAACCACAGGCTCATCCTCCCCCCCGGAACCAGAACAGGGCCTGAAGCCATCCTGTGCTTTTGCGGCCAGCTCCCAAAAAAGCGAGTTGTACAATGGAGCTTCAGGGCACTGCAATTCACAAACCTGCAGAGTTATAAATGATAACTCTCGTCCACAAATATATTGAGGGAAGGCAAAGAAGAGGATTTGAAATCAAGGCAGAAATGCAGGAAACAGATTTCAGGAGGTAGATTCGAATCGCCTTTAAAGCACATGAAAAGCGGCAAAACGTTGACAATGATGCCCTTGGCCAAAAAGGGCGTATGCGTTTTTTCCTGAATATATTCAGGAAAAAACGCATACGCCCTTTTTGGCCAACCAAGCAACCTGGAAAGGCAAATCAGGGCTACAAAGAAGACTCGCTACCCATCGGTCAAAAGGGCCATGCTGAAAAAAGTCTCAAAACCAGAAATGCAGGACAGGCCATGGAGAAATGGGAGCCTTGCTACACTGATGGGCGGGATGTAAATTGCCAACAGCCACTCTGGAGAAGTGTACGGTGTGTCCTGAAACATCTAAAAAACACAGCTTAGAGAGCATAGGGCACTTCCACTCATGGGGGTATAAATTGGGAAAATGAAAAATCAGCAAGACACAAGCACCCCAAAGTTTAGGGCTGCTCTGTTGACAAGGACCTCCACTTCATTCCACCTTCAATATCCCAGGAGGGAGAAAAATGGATAAAGAAGTTGTGGTCCTTATGTACAATGGAATATCACTCAGCCATGAAATCAATGTCATAAGGCTAATAGCAGCATGATGAGTGGATTTAGGTACGACGATTCTAAGGGAAATAAGTCACACAGAAAAGGACACTTCTCATAAGGTATCACTTATAGAGGGAATGTAAAAACCGTTACACTTGAACTGAATTACAAAACAGAACAGAGTCACACATGCAGAAAACACACTATGGCTGCTTAACGGGAAAGGTGAGGTGGGGTGATACATAAAAAAAGGGTTTCAAATTAGCTCAGATACCGTTCCATAAACCCAATATGTAATAGACAAGACCTACTCCTTGCTCAGAGAACTGGACTCAACACGCCCTATTCACCGCACAAGAATATATCTGACTAGTAATAATCTTAAAACCTATGTATTGATATCTCTCTGTTAGTGTGTCAAGTGGGTGTAAAGCGGCATAAACACAGCAGTGAAAAGCAGCTAAACCCCATTATCAAAATAAATTACTTTGAAAAACCCATGAAACAAAGACAGTGAAAGAGAGAGAAATTCTTACACAATGCTTTCAGGGGCTGTGATGCAACCTGGATTGACCATTTCTAGACCCACAGCTGGATGAGACATAAGGGTGGACACTCTTGGGGCTGAGAGGTTTGGTGAGGTTGGGTGAGCAAACGCAGACCCTTTAAAGTAATACTGCGTGGTACCCATCGCATGGGTCCCAAATCTCCAGGTTCAAGGGCATCTTCCTACATCGAAAACATGCATGAGAAAACAAAAAAGATGGTACACCATGTGATGGGGAAAGGTTTCTAGAACGCACCTCATTTCTCTTCTCCTTGTGCCCGGGGTCGCCATTCCAGCCACTTTCCTAGCAATCTCCCTACTTGGAGCATCAGCACCTTTAACCTCCTGTTCCGTACAGGTTGCAATTTGTCCTGAGGATGAACGGGAATACGGGGAACCAGTGAGAGACTAGCTCTTGGTGTTGGGACAGGCACAGGTCACTCTATTTTCCCATCAGGAAGAAGAATTAACCACAGGCTCATCCTCCCCCCGGAACCAGAACAGGGCCTGAAGCCATCCTGCGCTTTTGCGGCCAGCTCCCAAAAAAGCGAGTTGTACAATGGAGCTTCAGGGCACTGCAATTCACAAACGTGCAGAGTTATAAATGATAACTCTCGTCCACAAATATATTGAGGGAAGGCAAAGAAGAGGATTTGAAATCAAGGCAGAAATGCAGGAAACAGATTTCAGGAGGTAGATTCGAATCGCCTTTAAAGCACATGAAAAGCGGCAAAACGTTGACAATGATGCCCTTGGCCAAAAAGGGCGTATGCGTTTTTTCCTGAATATATTCAGGAAAAAACGCATACGCCCTTTTTGGCCAACCAAGCAACCTGAAAAGGCAAATCAGCGCTACAAAGCAGACTCGCTACCCATCGGTCAAAAGGGCCATGCTGAAAAAAGTCTCAAAACCAGAAATGCAGGACAGGCCATGGAGAAATGGGAGCCTTGCTACACTGATGGGCGGGATGTAAATTGCCAACAGCCACTCTGGAGAAGTGTACGGTGTGTCCTGAAACATCTAAAAAACACAGCTTAGAGAGCATAGGGCACTTCCACTCATGGGGGTATAAATTGGGAAAATGAAAATTCAGCAAGACACAAGCACCCCAAAGTTTAGGGCTGCTCTGTTGACAAGGACCTCCACTTCATTCCACCTTCAATATCCCAGGAAAGAGAAAAATGGATAAAGAAGTTGTGGTCCTTATGTACAATGGAATATCACTCAGCCATGAAATCAATGTCATAAGGCTAGTAGCAGCATGATGAGTGGATTTAGGTACGACGATTCTAAGTGAAATAAGTCACACAGAAAAGGACACTTCTCATAAGGTATCACTTATAGAGGGAATGTAAAAACCGTTACACTTGAACTGAATTACAAAACAGAACAGAGTCACACAGGCAGAAAACACACTATGGCTGCTTAACGGGAAAGGTGAGGTGGGGTGATACATAAAACAAGGGTTTCAAATTAGCTCAGATACCGTTCCATAAACCCAATATGTAATAGACAAGACCTACTCCTTGCTCAGAGAACTGGACCCAACACGCCCTATTCACCGCACAAGAATATATCTCACTAGTAATAATCTTAAAACCTATGTATTGATATCTCTCTGTTAGTGTGTCAAGTGGGTGTAAAGCGGCATAAACACAGCAGTGAAAAGCAGCTAAACCCCATTATAAAAATAAATTACTTTCAAAAACCCATGAAACAAAGACAGTGAAAGAGAGAGAAATTCTTACACAATGCGTTCAGGGGCTGTGATGCAACCTGGATTGACCATATCTAGACCCACAGCTGGATGAGACATAAGGGTGGACACTCTTGGGGCTGAGAGGTTTGGTGAGGTTGGGTGAGCAAACGCAGACCCTTTAAAGTAATACTGCGTGGTACCCATCGCATGGGTCCCAAATCTCCAGGTTCAAGGGCATCTTCCTACATCGAAAACATGCATGAGAAACCCAGAAGATGGTACACCGTGTGACGTGGAAAGGTTTCTAAAACGCACCTCATTTCTCTTCTCCTTGTGCCCGGGTTCGCCATTCCAGCCGCTTTACTAACAATCTCCCTACTTGGAGCATCAGCACCTTTAACCTCCTGTTCCGTACAGGTTGCAATTTGTCCTGAGGATGAACGGGTAGACGGGGAACCAGTGAGAGACTAGCTCTTGGTGTTGGGACAGGCACAGGTCACTCTATTTTCCCATCAGGAAGAAGAATTAACCACAGGCTCATCCTCCCCCCCAGAACCAGAACAGGGCCTGAAGCCATCCTGCGCTTTTGCGGCCAGCTCCCAAAAAAGCGAGTTGTACAATGGAGCTTCAGGGCACTGCAATTCACAAACCTACAGAGTTATAAATGATAACTCTCGTCCACAAATATATTGAGGGAAGGCAAAGAAGAGGATTTGAAATCAAGGCAGAATTGTAGGAAACAGATTTCAGGAGGTAGATTCGAATCGCCTTTAAAGCACATGAAAAGCGGCAAAACGTTGACAATGATGCCCTTGGCCAAAAAGGGCGTATGCGTTTTTTCCTGAATATATTCAGGAAAAAACGCATACGCCCTTTTTGGCCAACCAAGCAACCTGAAAAGGCAAATCAGCGCTACAAAGCAGACTCGCTACCCATCGGTCAAAAGGGCCATGCTGAAAAAAGTCTCAAAACCAGAAATGCAGGACAGGCCATGGAGAAATGGGAGCCTTGCTACACTGATGGGCGGGATGTAAATTGCCAACAGCCACTCTGGAGAAGTGTACGGTGTGTCCTGAAACATCTAAAAAACACAGCTTAGAGAGCATAGGGCACTTCCACTCATGGGGGTATAAATTGGGAAAATGAAAAATCAGCAAGACACAAGCACCCCAAAGTTTAGGGCTGCTCTGTTGACAAGGACCTCCACTTCATTCCACCTTCAATATCCCAGGAAAGAGAAAAATGGATAAAGAAGTTGTGGTCCTTATGTACAATGGAATATCACTCAGCCATGAAATCAATGTCATAAGGCTAATAGCAGCATGATGAGTGGATTTAGGTACGACGATTCTAAGTGAAATAAGTCACACAGAAAAGGACACTTCTCATAAGGTATCACTTATAGAGGGACTGTAAAAACCGTTACACTTGAACTGAATTACAAAACAGAACAGAGTCACACAGGCAGAAAACACACGATGGCTGCTTAACGGGAAAGGTGAGGTGGGGTGATACATAAAACAAGGGTTTCAAATTAGCTCAGATACCGTTCCATAAACCCAATATGTAATAGACAAGACCTACACCTTGCTCAGAGAACTGGACCCAACACGCCCTATTCACCGCACAAGAATATATCTGACTAGTAATAATCTTAAAACCTATGTATTGATATCTCTCTGTTAGTGTGTCAAGTGGGTGAAAAGCGGCATAAACACAGCAGTGAAAAGCAGCTAAACCCCATTATAAAAATAAATTACTTTTACAAACCCATGAAACAGAGACAGTGAAAGAGAGAGAAATTCTTACACAATGCGTTCAGGGGCTGTGATGCAACCTGGATTGACCATTTCTAGACCCACAGCTGGATGAGACATAAGGGTGGACACTCTTGGGGCTGAGAGGTTTGGTGAGGTTGGGTGAGCAAACGCAGACCCTTTAAAGTAATACTGAGTGGTACCCATCGCATGGGTCCCAAATCTCCAGGTTCAAGGGCATCTTCCTACATCGAAAACATGCATGAGAAAACAAAAAAGATGGTACACCATGTGATGGGGAAAGGTTTCTAAAACGCACCTCATTTCTCTTCTCCTTGTGCCCGGGGTCGCCATTCCAGCCGCTTTACTAACAATCTCCCTACTTGGAGCATCAGCACCTTTAACCTCCTGTTCCGTACAGGTTGCAATTTGTCCTGAGGATGAACGGGAATACGGGGAACCAGTGAGAGACTAGCTCTTGGTGTTGGGACAGGCACAGGTCACTCTATTTTCCCATCAGGAAGAAGAATTAACCACAGGCTCATCCTCCCCCCCGGAACCAGAACAGGGCCTGAAGCCATCCTGCGCTTTTGCGGCCAGCTCCCAAAAAAGCGAGTTGTAAAATGGAGCTTCAGGGCACTGCAATTCACAAACCTGCAGAGTTATAAATGATAACTCTCGTCCACAAATATATTGAGGGAAGGCAAAGAAGAGGATTTGAAATCAAGGCAGAAATGCAGGAAACAGATTTCAGGAGGTAGATTCGAATCGCCTTTAAAGCACATGAAAAGCGGCAAAACGTTGACAATGATGCTCTTGGCCAAAAAGGGCGTATGCGTTTTTTCCTGAATATATTCAGGAAAAAACGCATACGCCCTTTTTGGCCAACCAAGCAACCTGGAAAGGCAAATCAGGGCTACAAAGAAGACTCGCTACCCATCGGTCAAAAGGGCCATGCTGAAAAAAGTCTCAAAACCAGAAATGCAGGACAGGCCATGGAGAAATGGGAGCCTTGCTACACTGATGGGTGGGATGTAAATTGCCAACAGCCACTCTGGAGAAGTGTACGGTGTGTCCTGAAACATCTAAAAAACACAGCTTAGAGAGCATAGGGCACTTCCACTCATGGGGGTATAAATTGGGAAAATGAAAAATCAGCAAGACACAAGCACCCCAAAGTTTAGGGCTGCTCTGTTGACAAGGACCTCCACTTCATTCCACCTTCAATATCCCAGGAGGGAGAAAAATGGATTAAGAAGTTGTGGTCCTTATGTACAATGGAATATCACTCAGCCATGAAATCAATGTCATAAGGCTAATAGCAGCATGATGAGTGGATTTAGGTACGACGATTCTAAGTGAAATAAGTCACACAGAAAAGGACACTTCTCATAAGGTATCACTTATAGAGGGAATGTAAAAACCGTTACACTTGAACTGAATTACAAAACAGAACAGAGTAACACAGGCAGAAAACACACTATGGCTGCTTAACGGGAAAGGTGAGGTGGGGTGATACATAA
The DNA here is from genome assembly GCF_965194805.1 of Balaenoptera borealis. Lineage (NCBI taxonomy): Eukaryota > Metazoa > Chordata > Mammalia > Artiodactyla > Balaenopteridae > Balaenoptera > Balaenoptera borealis. The sequence continues at coordinate 172,303 of NW_028122973.1, forward strand.
AACAAGGGTTTCAAATTAGCTCAGATACCGTTCCATAAACCCAATATGTAATAGACAAGACCTACTCCTTGCTCAGAGAACTGGACTCAACACGCCCTATTCACCGCACAAGAATATATCTGACTAGTAATAATCTTAAAACCTATGTATTGATATCTCTCTGTTAGTGTGTCAAGTGGGTGAAAAGTGGCATAAACATAGCAGTGAAAAGCAGCTAAACCCCATTATAAAAATAAATTTCTTTTACAAACCCATGAAACAAAGACAGTGAAAGAGAGAGAAATTCTTACACAATGCGTTCAGGGGCTGTGATGCAACCTGGATTGACCATATCTGGACCCACAGCTGGATGAGACATAAGGGTGGACACTCTTGGGGCTGAGAGGTTTGGTGAGGTTGGGTGAGCAAATGCAGACCCTTTAAAGTAATACTGCGTGGTACCCATCGCATGGGTCCCAAATCTCCAGGTTCAAGGGCATCTTCCTACATCGAAAACATGCATGAGAAACCCAGAAGATGGTACACCGTGTGATGTGGAAAGGTTTCTAAAACGCACCTCATTTCTCTTCTCCTTGTGCCCGGGTTCGCCATTCCAGCCGCTTTACTAACAATCTCCCTACTTGGAGCATCAGCACCTTTAACCTCCTGTTCCGTACAGGTTGCAATTTGTCCTGAGGATGAACGGGTAGACGGGGAACCAGTGAGAGACTAGCTCTTGGTGTTGGGACAGGCACAGGTCACTCTATTTTCCCATCAGGAAGAAGAATTAACCACAGGCTCATCCTCCCCCCCGGAACCAGAACAGGGCCTGAAGCCATCCTGCGCTTTTGCGGCCAGCTCCCAAAAAAGCGAGTTGTACAATGGAGCTTCAGGGCACTGCAATTCACAAACCTGCAGAGTTATAAATGATAACTCTCGTCCACAAATATATTGAGGGAAGGCAAAGAAGAGGATTTGAAATCAAGGCAGAATTGCAGGAAACAGATTTCAGGAGGTAGATTCGAATCGCCTTTAAAGCACATGAAAAGCGGCAAAACGTTGACAATGATGCCCTTGGCCAAAAAGGGCGTATGCGTTTTTTCCTGAATATATTCAGGAAAAAACGCATACGCCCTTTTTGGCCAACCAAGCAACCTGGAAAGGCAAATCAGCGCTACAAAGAAGACTCGCTACCCATCGGTCAAAAGGGCCATGCTGAAAAAAGTCTCAAAACCAGAAATGCAGGACAGGCCATGGAGAAATGGGAGCCTTGCTACACTGATGGGCGGGATGTAAATTGCCAACAGCCACTCTGGAGAAGTGTACGGTGTGTCCTGAAACATCTAAAAAACACAGCTTAGAGAGCATAGGGCACTTCCACTCATGGGGGTATAAATTGGGAAAATGAAAAATCAGCAAGACACAAGCACCCCAAAGTTTAGGGCTGCTCTGTTGACAAGGACCTCCACTTCATTCCACCTTCAATATCCCAGGAAAGAGAAAAATGGATAAAGAAGTTGTGGTCCTTATGTACAATGGAATATCACTCAGCCATGAAATCAATGTCATAAGGCTAATAGCAGCATGATGAGTGGATTTAGGTACGACGATTCTAAGTGAAATAAGTCACACAGAAAAGGACACTTCTCATAAGGTATCACTTATAGAGGGAATGTAAAAACCGTTACACTTGAACTGAATTACAAAACAGAACAGAGTCACACATGCAGAAAACACACTATGGCTGCTTAATGGGAAAGGTGAGGTGGGGTGATACATAAAACAAGGGTTTCAAATTAGCTCAGATACCGTTCCATAAACCCAATATGTAATAGACAAGACCTACTCCTTGCTCAGAGAACTGGACTCAACACGCCCTATTCACCGCACAAGAATATATCTGACTAGTAATAATCGTAAAACCTATGTATTGATATCTCTCTGTTAGTGTGTCAAGTGGGTGTAAAGCGGCATAAACACAGCAGTGAAAAGCAGCTAAACCCCATTATAAAAATAAATTACTTTGAAAAACCCATGAAACAAAGACAGTGAAAGAGAGAGAAATTCTTACACAATGCGTTCAGGGGCTGTGATGCAACCTGGATTGACCATTTCTAGACCCACAGCTGGATGAGACATAAGGGTGGACACTCTTGGGGCTGAGAGGTTTGGTGAGGTTGGGTGAGCAAACGCAGACCCTTTAAAGTAATACTGCGTGGTACCCATCGCATGGGTCCCAAATCTCCAGGTTCAAGGGCATCTTCCTACATCGAAAACATGCATGAGAAACCCAGAAGATGGTACACCGTGTGACGTGGAAAGGTTTCTAAAACGCACCTCATTTCTCTTCTCCTTGTGCCCGGGGTCGCCATTCCAGCCGCTTTACTAACAATCTCCCTACTTGGAGCATCAGCACCTTTAACCTCCTGTTCCGTACAGGTTGCAATTTGTCCTGAGGATGAACGGGTAGACGGGGAACCAGTGAGAGACTAGCTCTTGGTGTTGGGACAGGCAAAGGTCACTCTATTTTCCCATCAGGAAGAAGAATTAACCACAGGCTCATCCTCCCCCCCGGAACCAGAACAGGGCCTGAAGCCATCCTGTGCTTTTGCGGCCAGCTCCCAAAAAAGCGAGTTGTAAAATGGAGCTTCAGGGCACTGCAATTCACAAACCTGCAGAGTTATAAATGATAACTCTCGTCCACAAATATATTTAGGGAAGGCAAAGAAGAGGATTTGAAATCAAGGCAGAATTGTAGGAAACAGATTTCAGGAGGTAGATTCGAATCGCCTTTAAAGCACATGAAAAGCGGCAAAACGTTGACAATGATGCCCTTGGCCAAAAAGGGCGTATGCCTTTTTTCCTGAATATATTCAGGAAAAAACGCATACGCCCTTTTTGGCCAACCAAGCAACCTGGAAAGGCAAATCAGCGCGACAAAGCAGACTCGCTACCCATCGGTCAAAAGGGCCATGCTGAAAAAAGTCTCAAAACCAGAAATGCAGGACAGGCCATGGAGAAATGGGAGCCTTGCTACACTGATGGGCGGGATGTAAATTGCCAACAGCCACTCTGGAGAAGTGTACGGTGTGTCCTGAAACATCTAAAAAACACAGCTTAGAGAGCATAGGGCACTTCCACTCATGGGGGTATAAATTGGGAAAATGAAAAATCAGCAAGACACAAGCACCCCAAAGTTTAGGGCTGCTCTGTTGACAAGGACCTCCACTTCATTCCACCTTCAATATCCCAGGAGGGAGAAAAATGGATTAAGAAGTTGTGGTCCTTATGTACAATGGAATATCACTCAGCCATGAAATCAATGTCATAAGGCTAATAGCAGCATGATGAGTGGATTTAGGTACGACGATTCTAAGTGAAATAAGTCACACAGAAAAGGACACTTCTCATAAGGTATCACTTATAGAGGGAATGTAAAAACCGTTACACTTGAACTGAATTACAAAACAGAACAGAGTCACACATGCAGAAAACACACTATGGCTGCTTAACGGGAAAGGTAAGGTGGGGTGTTACATAAAACAAGGGTTTCAAATTAGCTCAGATACCGTTCCATAAACTCAATATGTAATAGACAAGACCTACTCCTTGCTCAGAAAACTGGACTCAACACGCCCTATTCACCGCACAAGAATATATCTGACTAGTAATAATCTTAAAACCTATGTATTGATATCTCTCTGTTAGTGTGTCAAGTGGGTGTAAAGCGGCATAAACACAGCAGTGAAAAGCAGCTAAACCCCATTATAAAAATAAATTACTTTCAAAAACCCATGAAACAAAAACAGTGAAAGAGAGAGAAATTCTTACACAATGCGTTCAGGGGCTGTGATGCAACCTGGATTGACCATATCTAGACCCACAGCTGGATGAGACATAAGGGTGGACACTCTTGGGGCTGAGAGGTTTGGTGAGGTTGGGTGAGCAAACGCAGACCCTTTAAAGTAATACTGCGTGGTACCCATCGCATGGGTCCCAAATCTCCAGGTTCAAGGGCATCTTCCTACATCGAAAACATGCATGAGAAAACAAAAAGATGGTACACCATGTGATGGGGAAAGGTTTCTAAAACGCACCTCATTTCTCTTCTCCTTGTGCCCGGGTTCGCCATTCCAGCCGCTTTACTAACAATCTCCCTACTTGGAGCATCAGCACCTTTAACCTCCTGTTCCGTACAGGTTGCAATTTGTCCTGAGGATGAACGGGTAGACGGGGAACCAGTGAGAGACTAGCTCTTGGTGTTGGGACAGGCACAGGTCACTCTATTTTCCCATCAGGAAGAAGAATTAACCACAGGCTCATCCTCCCCCCCCGGAACCAGAACAGGGCCTGAAGCCATCCTGCGCTTTTGCGGCCAGCTCCCAAAAAAGCGAGTTGTACAATGGAGCTTCAGGGCACTGCAATTCACAAACCTGCAGAGTTATAAATGATAACTCTCGTCCACAAATATATTGAGGGAAGGCAAAGAAGAGGATTTGAAATCAAGGCAGAAATGCAGGAAACAGATTTCAGGAGGTAGATTCGAATCGCCTTTAAAGCACATGAAAAGCGGCAAAACGTTGACAATGATGCTCTTGGCCAAAAAGGGCGTATGCGTTTTTTCCTGAATATATTCAGGAAAAAACGCATACGCCCTTTTTGGCCAACCAAGCAACCTGGAAAGGCAAATCAGGGCTACAAAGAAGACTCGCTACCCATCGGTCAAAAGGGCCATGCTGAAAAAAGTCTCAAAACCAGAAATGCAGGACAGGCCATGGAGAAATGGGAGCCTTGCTACACTGATGGGTGGGATGTAAATTGCCAACAGCCACTCTGGAGAAGTGTACGGTGTGTCCTGAAACATCTAAAAAACACAGCTTAGAGAGCATAGGGCACTTCCACTCATGGGGGTATAAATTGGGAAAATGAAAATTCAGCAAGACACAAGCACCCCAAAGTTTAGGGCTGCTCTGTTGACAAGGACCTCCACTTCATTCCACCTTCAATATCCCAGGAGGGAGAAAAATGGATAAAGAAGTTGTGGTCCTTATGTACAATGGAATATCACTCAGCCATGAAATCAATGTCATAAGGCTAATAGCAGCATGATGAGTGGATTTAGGTACGACGATTCTAAGTGAAATAAGTCACACAGAAAAGGACACTTCTCATAAGGTATCACTTATAGAGGGAATGTAAAAACCGTTACACTTGAACTGAATTACAAAACAGAACAGAGTCACACATGCAGAAAACACACTATGGCTGCTTAACGGGAAAGGTAAGGTGGGGTGATACATAAAACAAGGGTTTCAAATTAGCTCAGATACCGTTCCATAAACCCAATATGTAATAGACAAGACCTACTCCTTGCTCAGAGAACTGGACTCAACACGCCCTATTCACCGCACAAGAATATATCTGACTAGTAATAATCTTAAAACCTATGTATTGATATCTCTCTGTTAGTGTGTCAAGTGGGTGTAAAGCGGCATAAACACAGCAGTGAAAACCAGCTAAACCCCATTATAAAAATAAATTACTTTGAAAAACCCATCAAACAAAGACAGTGAAAGAGAGAGAAATTCTTACACAATGCGTTCAGGGGCTGTGATGCAACCTGGATTGACCATATCTAGACCCACAGCTGGATGAGACATAAGGGTGGACACTCTTGGGGCTGAGAGGTTTGGTGAGGTTGGGTGAGCAAACGCAGACCCTTTAAAGTAATACTGCGTGGTACCCATCGCATGGGTCCCAAATCTCCAGGTTCAAGGGCATCTTCCTACATCGAAAACATGCATGAGAAAACAAAAAGATGGTACACCATGTGATGGGGAAAGGTTTCTAAAACGCACCTCATTTCTCTTCTCCTTGTGCCCGGGTTCGCCATTCCAGCCGCTTTACTAACAATCTCCCTACTTGGAGCATCAGCACCTTTAACCTCCTGTTCCGTACAGGTTGCAATTTGTCCTGAGGATGAACGGGTAGACGGGGAACCAGTGAGAGACTAGCTCTTGGTGTTGGGACAGGCACAGGTCACTCTATTTTCCCATCAGGAAGAAGAATTAACCACAGGCTCATCCTCCCCCCCGGAACCAGAACAGGGCCTGAAGCCATCCTGTGCTTTTGCGGCCAGCTCCCAAAAAAGCGAGTTGTACAATGGAGCTTCAGGGCACTGCAATTCACAAACCTGCAGAGTTATAAATGATAACTCTCGTCCACAAATATATTGAGGGAAGGCAAAGAAGAGGATTTGAAATCAAGGCAGAAATGCAGGAAACAGATTTCAGGAGGTAGATTCGAATCGCCTTTAAAGCACATGAAAAGCGGCAAAACGTTGACAATGATGCCCTTGGCCAAAAAGGGCGTATGCGTTTTTTCCTGAATATATTCAGGAAAAAACGCATACGCCCTTTTTGGCCAACCAAGCAACCTGGAAAGGCAAATCAGGGCTACAAAGAAGACTCGCTACCCATCGGTCAAAAGGGCCATGCTGAAAAAAGTCTCAAAACCAGAAATGCAGGACAGGCCATGGAGAAATGGGAGCCTTGCTACACTGATGGGCGGGATGTAAATTGCCAACAGCCACTCTGGAGAAGTGTACGGTGTGTCCTGAAACATCTAAAAAACACAGCTTAGAGAGCATAGGGCACTTCCACTCATGGGGGTATAAATTGGGAAAATGAAAAATCAGCAAGACACAAGCACCCCAAAGTTTAGGGCTGCTCTGTTGACAAGGACCTCCACTTCATTCCACCTTCAATATCCCAGGAGGGAGAAAAATGGATAAAGAAGTTGTGGTCCTTATGTACAATGGAATATCACTCAGCCATGAAATCAATGTCATAAGGCTAATAGCAGCATGATGAGTGGATTTAGGTACGACGATTCTAAGGGAAATAAGTCACACAGAAAAGGACACTTCTCATAAGGTATCACTTATAGAGGGAATGTAAAAACCGTTACACTTGAACTGAATTACAAAACAGAACAGAGTCACACATGCAGAAAACACACTATGGCTGCTTAACGGGAAAGGTGAGGTGGGGTGATACATAAAAAAAGGGTTTCAAATTAGCTCAGATACCGTTCCATAAACCCAATATGTAATAGACAAGACCTACTCCTTGCTCAGAGAACTGGACTCAACACGCCCTATTCACCGCACAAGAATATATCTGACTAGTAATAATCTTAAAACCTATGTATTGATATCTCTCTGTTAGTGTGTCAAGTGGGTGTAAAGCGGCATAAACACAGCAGTGAAAAGCAGCTAAACCCCATTATCAAAATAAATTACTTTGAAAAACCCATGAAACAAAGACAGTGAAAGAGAGAGAAATTCTTACACAATGCTTTCAGGGGCTGTGATGCAACCTGGATTGACCATTTCTAGACCCACAGCTGGATGAGACATAAGGGTGGACACTCTTGGGGCTGAGAGGTTTGGTGAGGTTGGGTGAGCAAACGCAGACCCTTTAAAGTAATACTGCGTGGTACCCATCGCATGGGTCCCAAATCTCCAGGTTCAAGGGCATCTTCCTACATCGAAAACATGCATGAGAAAACAAAAAAGATGGTACACCATGTGATGGGGAAAGGTTTCTAGAACGCACCTCATTTCTCTTCTCCTTGTGCCCGGGGTCGCCATTCCAGCCACTTTCCTAGCAATCTCCCTACTTGGAGCATCAGCACCTTTAACCTCCTGTTCCGTACAGGTTGCAATTTGTCCTGAGGATGAACGGGAATACGGGGAACCAGTGAGAGACTAGCTCTTGGTGTTGGGACAGGCACAGGTCACTCTATTTTCCCATCAGGAAGAAGAATTAACCACAGGCTCATCCTCCCCCCGGAACCAGAACAGGGCCTGAAGCCATCCTGCGCTTTTGCGGCCAGCTCCCAAAAAAGCGAGTTGTACAATGGAGCTTCAGGGCACTGCAATTCACAAACGTGCAGAGTTATAAATGATAACTCTCGTCCACAAATATATTGAGGGAAGGCAAAGAAGAGGATTTGAAATCAAGGCAGAAATGCAGGAAACAGATTTCAGGAGGTAGATTCGAATCGCCTTTAAAGCACATGAAAAGCGGCAAAACGTTGACAATGATGCCCTTGGCCAAAAAGGGCGTATGCGTTTTTTCCTGAATATATTCAGGAAAAAACGCATACGCCCTTTTTGGCCAACCAAGCAACCTGAAAAGGCAAATCAGCGCTACAAAGCAGACTCGCTACCCATCGGTCAAAAGGGCCATGCTGAAAAAAGTCTCAAAACCAGAAATGCAGGACAGGCCATGGAGAAATGGGAGCCTTGCTACACTGATGGGCGGGATGTAAATTGCCAACAGCCACTCTGGAGAAGTGTACGGTGTGTCCTGAAACATCTAAAAAACACAGCTTAGAGAGCATAGGGCACTTCCACTCATGGGGGTATAAATTGGGAAAATGAAAATTCAGCAAGACACAAGCACCCCAAAGTTTAGGGCTGCTCTGTTGACAAGGACCTCCACTTCATTCCACCTTCAATATCCCAGGAAAGAGAAAAATGGATAAAGAAGTTGTGGTCCTTATGTACAATGGAATATCACTCAGCCATGAAATCAATGTCATAAGGCTAGTAGCAGCATGATGAGTGGATTTAGGTACGACGATTCTAAGTGAAATAAGTCACACAGAAAAGGACACTTCTCATAAGGTATCACTTATAGAGGGAATGTAAAAACCGTTACACTTGAACTGAATTACAAAACAGAACAGAGTCACACAGGCAGAAAACACACTATGGCTGCTTAACGGGAAAGGTGAGGTGGGGTGATACATAAAACAAGGGTTTCAAATTAGCTCAGATACCGTTCCATAAACCCAATATGTAATAGACAAGACCTACTCCTTGCTCAGAGAACTGGACCCAACACGCCCTATTCACCGCACAAGAATATATCTCACTAGTAATAATCTTAAAACCTATGTATTGATATCTCTCTGTTAGTGTGTCAAGTGGGTGTAAAGCGGCATAAACACAGCAGTGAAAAGCAGCTAAACCCCATTATAAAAATAAATTACTTTCAAAAACCCATGAAACAAAGACAGTGAAAGAGAGAGAAATTCTTACACAATGCGTTCAGGGGCTGTGATGCAACCTGGATTGACCATATCTAGACCCACAGCTGGATGAGACATAAGGGTGGACACTCTTGGGGCTGAGAGGTTTGGTGAGGTTGGGTGAGCAAACGCAGACCCTTTAAAGTAATACTGCGTGGTACCCATCGCATGGGTCCCAAATCTCCAGGTTCAAGGGCATCTTCCTACATCGAAAACATGCATGAGAAACCCAGAAGATGGTACACCGTGTGACGTGGAAAGGTTTCTAAAACGCACCTCATTTCTCTTCTCCTTGTGCCCGGGTTCGCCATTCCAGCCGCTTTACTAACAATCTCCCTACTTGGAGCATCAGCACCTTTAACCTCCTGTTCCGTACAGGTTGCAATTTGTCCTGAGGATGAACGGGTAGACGGGGAACCAGTGAGAGACTAGCTCTTGGTGTTGGGACAGGCACAGGTCACTCTATTTTCCCATCAGGAAGAAGAATTAACCACAGGCTCATCCTCCCCCCCAGAACCAGAACAGGGCCTGAAGCCATCCTGCGCTTTTGCGGCCAGCTCCCAAAAAAGCGAGTTGTACAATGGAGCTTCAGGGCACTGCAATTCACAAACCTACAGAGTTATAAATGATAACTCTCGTCCACAAATATATTGAGGGAAGGCAAAGAAGAGGATTTGAAATCAAGGCAGAATTGTAGGAAACAGATTTCAGGAGGTAGATTCGAATCGCCTTTAAAGCACATGAAAAGCGGCAAAACGTTGACAATGATGCCCTTGGCCAAAAAGGGCGTATGCGTTTTTTCCTGAATATATTCAGGAAAAAACGCATACGCCCTTTTTGGCCAACCAAGCAACCTGAAAAGGCAAATCAGCGCTACAAAGCAGACTCGCTACCCATCGGTCAAAAGGGCCATGCTGAAAAAAGTCTCAAAACCAGAAATGCAGGACAGGCCATGGAGAAATGGGAGCCTTGCTACACTGATGGGCGGGATGTAAATTGCCAACAGCCACTCTGGAGAAGTGTACGGTGTGTCCTGAAACATCTAAAAAACACAGCTTAGAGAGCATAGGGCACTTCCACTCATGGGGGTATAAATTGGGAAAATGAAAAATCAGCAAGACACAAGCACCCCAAAGTTTAGGGCTGCTCTGTTGACAAGGACCTCCACTTCATTCCACCTTCAATATCCCAGGAAAGAGAAAAATGGATAAAGAAGTTGTGGTCCTTATGTACAATGGAATATCACTCAGCCATGAAATCAATGTCATAAGGCTAATAGCAGCATGATGAGTGGATTTAGGTACGACGATTCTAAGTGAAATAAGTCACACAGAAAAGGACACTTCTCATAAGGTATCACTTATAGAGGGACTGTAAAAACCGTTACACTTGAACTGAATTACAAAACAGAACAGAGTCACACAGGCAGAAAACACACGATGGCTGCTTAACGGGAAAGGTGAGGTGGGGTGATACATAAAACAAGGGTTTCAAATTAGCTCAGATACCGTTCCATAAACCCAATATGTAATAGACAAGACCTACACCTTGCTCAGAGAACTGGACCCAACACGCCCTATTCACCGCACAAGAATATATCTGACTAGTAATAATCTTAAAACCTATGTATTGATATCTCTCTGTTAGTGTGTCAAGTGGGTGAAAAGCGGCATAAACACAGCAGTGAAAAGCAGCTAAACCCCATTATAAAAATAAATTACTTTTACAAACCCATGAAACAGAGACAGTGAAAGAGAGAGAAATTCTTACACAATGCGTTCAGGGGCTGTGATGCAACCTGGATTGACCATTTCTAGACCCACAGCTGGATGAGACATAAGGGTGGACACTCTTGGGGCTGAGAGGTTTGGTGAGGTTGGGTGAGCAAACGCAGACCCTTTAAAGTAATACTGAGTGGTACCCATCGCATGGGTCCCAAATCTCCAGGTTCAAGGGCATCTTCCTACATCGAAAACATGCATGAGAAAACAAAAAAGATGGTACACCATGTGATGGGGAAAGGTTTCTAAAACGCACCTCATTTCTCTTCTCCTTGTGCCCGGGGTCGCCATTCCAGCCGCTTTACTAACAATCTCCCTACTTGGAGCATCAGCACCTTTAACCTCCTGTTCCGTACAGGTTGCAATTTGTCCTGAGGATGAACGGGAATACGGGGAACCAGTGAGAGACTAGCTCTTGGTGTTGGGACAGGCACAGGTCACTCTATTTTCCCATCAGGAAGAAGAATTAACCACAGGCTCATCCTCCCCCCCGGAACCAGAACAGGGCCTGAAGCCATCCTGCGCTTTTGCGGCCAGCTCCCAAAAAAGCGAGTTGTAAAATGGAGCTTCAGGGCACTGCAATTCACAAACCTGCAGAGTTATAAATGATAACTCTCGTCCACAAATATATTGAGGGAAGGCAAAGAAGAGGATTTGAAATCAAGGCAGAAATGCAGGAAACAGATTTCAGGAGGTAGATTCGAATCGCCTTTAAAGCACATGAAAAGCGGCAAAACGTTGACAATGATGCTCTTGGCCAAAAAGGGCGTATGCGTTTTTTCCTGAATATATTCAGGAAAAAACGCATACGCCCTTTTTGGCCAACCAAGCAACCTGGAAAGGCAAATCAGGGCTACAAAGAAGACTCGCTACCCATCGGTCAAAAGGGCCATGCTGAAAAAAGTCTCAAAACCAGAAATGCAGGACAGGCCATGGAGAAATGGGAGCCTTGCTACACTGATGGGTGGGATGTAAATTGCCAACAGCCACTCTGGAGAAGTGTACGGTGTGTCCTGAAACATCTAAAAAACACAGCTTAGAGAGCATAGGGCACTTCCACTCATGGGGGTATAAATTGGGAAAATGAAAAATCAGCAAGACACAAGCACCCCAAAGTTTAGGGCTGCTCTGTTGACAAGGACCTCCACTTCATTCCACCTTCAATATCCCAGGAGGGAGAAAAATGGATTAAGAAGTTGTGGTCCTTATGTACAATGGAATATCACTCAGCCATGAAATCAATGTCATAAGGCTAATAGCAGCATGATGAGTGGATTTAGGTACGACGATTCTAAGTGAAATAAGTCACACAGAAAAGGACACTTCTCATAAGGTATCACTTATAGAGGGAATGTAAAAACCGTTACACTTGAACTGAATTACAAAACAGAACAGAGTAACACAGGCAGAAAACACACTATGGCTGCTTAACGGGAAAGGTGAGGTGGGGTGATACATAAAACAAGGGTTTCAAATTAGCTCAGATACCGTTCCATAAACCCAATATGTAATAGACAAGACCTACTCCTTGCTCAGAGAACTGGACTCAACACGCCCTATTCACCGCACAAGAATATATCTGACTAGTAATAATCTTAAAACCTATGTATTGATATCTCTCTGTTAGTGTGTCAAGTGGGTGAAAAGTGGCATAAACATAGCAGTGAAAAGCAGCTAAACCCCATTATAAAAATAAATTTCTTTTACAAACCCATGAAACAAAGACAGTGAAAGAGAGAGAAATTCTTACACAATGCGTTCAGGGGCTGTGATGCAACCTGGATTGACCATATCTGGACCCACAGCTGGATGAGACATAAGGGTGGACACTCTTGGGGCTGAGAGGTTTGGTGAGGTTGGGTGAGCAAATGCAGACCCTTTAAAGTAATACTGCGTGGTACCCATCGCATGGGTCCCAAATCTCCAGGTTCAAGGGCATCTTCCTACATCGAAAACATGCATGAGAAACCCAGAAGATGGTACACCGTGTGATGTGGAAAGGTTTCTAAAACGCACCTCATTTCTCTTCTCCTTGTGCCCGGGTTCGCCATTCCAGCCGCTTTACTAACAATCTCCCTACTTGGAGCATCAGCACCTTTAACCTCCTGTTCCGTACAGGTTGCAATTTGTCCTGAGGATGAACGGGTAGACGGGGAACCAGTGAGAGACTAGCTCTTGGTGTTGGGACAGGCACAGGTCACTCTATTTTCCCATCAGGAAGAAGAATTAACCACAGGCTCATCCTCCCCCCCGGAACCAGAACAGGGCCTGAAGCCATCCTGCGCTTTTGCGGCCAGCTCCCAAAAAAGCGAGTTGTACAATGGAGCTTCAGGGCACTGCAATTCACAAACCTGCAGAGTTATAAATGATAACTCTCGTCCACAAATATATTGAGGGAAGGCAAAGAAGAGGATTTGAAATCAAGGCAGAATTGCAGGAAACAGATTTCAGGAGGTAGATTCGAATCGCCTTTAAAGCACATGAAAAGCGGCAAAACGTTGACAATGATGCCCTTGGCCAAAAAGGGCGTATGCGTTTTTTCCTGAATATATTCAGGAAAAAACGCATACGCCCTTTTTGGCCAACCAAGCAACCTGGAAAGGCAAATCAGCGCTACAAAGAAGACTCGCTACCCATCGGTCAAAAGGGCCATGCTGAAAAAAGTCTCAAAACCAGAAATGCAGGACAGGCCATGGAGAAATGGGAGCCTTGCTACACTGATGGGCGGGATGTAAATTGCCAACAGCCACTCTGGAGAAGTGTACGGTGTGTCCTGAAACATCTAAAAAACACAGCTTAGAGAGCATAGGGCACTTCCACTCATGGGGGTATAAATTGGGAAAATGAAAAATCAGCAAGACACAAGCACCCCAAAGTTTAGGGCTGCTCTGTTGACAAGGACCTCCACTTCATTCCACCTTCAATATCCCAGGAAAGAGAAAAATGGATAAAGAAGTTGTGGTCCTTATGTACAATGGAATATCACTCAGCCATGAAATCAATGTCATAAGGCTAATAGCAGCATGATGAGTGGATTTAGGTACGACGATTCTAAGTGAAATAAGTCACACAGAAAAGGACACTTCTCATAAGGTATCACTTATAGAGGGAATGTAAAAACCGTTACACTTGAACTGAATTACAAAACAGAACAGAGTCACACATGCAGAAAACACACTATGGCTGCTTAATGGGAAAGGTGAGGTGGGGTGATACATAAAACAAGGGTTTCAAATTAGCTCAGATACCGTTCCATAAACCCAATATGTAATAGACAAGACCTACTCCTTGCTCAGAGAACTGGACTCAACACGCCCTATTCACCGCACAAGAATATATCTGACTAGTAATAATCATAAAACCTATGTATTGATATCTCTCTGTTAGTGTGTCAAGTGGGTGTAAAGCGGCATAAACACAGCAGTGAAAAGCAGCTAAACCCCATTATAAAAATAAATTACTTTGAAAAACCCATGAAACAAAGACAGTGAAAGAGAGAGAAATTCTTACACAATGCGTTCAGGGGCTGTGATGCAACCTGGATTGACCATATCTAGACCCACAGCTGGATGAGACATAAGGGTGGACACTCTTGGGGCTGAGAGGTTTGGTGAGGTTGGGTGAGCAAACGCAGACCCTTTAAAGTAATACTGCGTGGTACCCATCGCATGGGTCCCAAATCTCCAGGTTCAAGGGCATCTTCCTACATCGAAAACATGCATGAGAAAACAAAAAGATGGTACACCATGTGATGGGGAAAGGTTTCTAAAACGCACCTCATTTCTCTTCTCCTTGTGCCCGGGTTCGCCATTCCAGCCGCTTTACTAACAATCTCCCTACTTGGAGCATCAGCACCTTTAACCTCCTGTTCCGTACAGGTTGCAATTTGTCCTGAGGATGAACGGGTAGACGGGGAACCAGTGAGAGACTAGCTCTTGGTGTTGGGACAGGCACAGGTCACTCTATTTTCCCATCAGGAAGAAGAATTAACCACAGGCTCATCCTCCCCCCCAGAACCAGAACAGGGCCTGAAGCCATCCTGTGCTTTTGCGGCCAGCTCCCAAAAAAGCGAGTTGTACAATGGAGCATCAGGGCACTGCAATTCACAAACCTGCAGAGTTATAAATGATAACTCTCGTCCACAAATATATTGAGGGAAGGCAAAGAAGAGGATTTGAAATCAAGGCAGAAATGCAGGAAACAGATTTCAGGAGGTAGATTCGAATCGCCTTTAAAGCACATGAAAAGCGGCAAAACGTTGACAATGATGCCCTTGGCCAAAAAGGGCGTATGCGTTTTTTCCTGAATATATTCAGGAAAAAACGCATACGCCCTTTTTGGCCAACCAAGCAACCTGGAAAGGCAAATCAGGGCTACAAAGAAGACTCGCTACCCATCGGTCAAAAGGGCCATGCTGAAAAAAGTCTCAAAACCAGAAATGCAGGACAGGCCATGGAGAAATGGGAGCCTTGCTACACTGATGGGCGGGATGTAAATTGCCAACAGCCACTCTGGAGAAGTGTACGGTGTGTCCTGAAACATCTAAAAAACACAGCTTAGAGAGCATAGGGCACTTCCACTCATGGGGGTATAAATTGGGAAAATGAAAAATCAGCAAGACACAAGCACCCCAAAGTTTAGGGCTGCTCTGTTGACAAGGACCTCCACTTCATTCCACCTTCAATATCCCAGGAGGGAGAAAAATGGATAAAGAAGTTGTGGTCCTTATGTACAATGGAATATCACTCAGCCATGAAATCAATGTCATAAGGCTAGTAGCAGCATGATGAGTGGATTTAGGTACGACGATTCTAAGTGAAATAAGTCACACAGAAAAGGACACTTCTCATAAGGTATCACTTATAGAGGGACTGTAAAAACCGTTACACTTGAACTGAATTACAAAACATAACAGAGTCACACATGCAGAAAACACACTATGGCTGCTTAACGGGAAAGGTGAGGTGGGGTGATACATAAAACAAGGGTTTCAAATTAGCTCAGATACCATTCCATAAACCCAATATGTAATAGACAAGACCTACTCCTTGCTCAGAGAACTGGACTCAACACGCCCTATTCACCGCACAAGAATATATCTGACTAGTAATAATCTTAAAACCTATGTATTGATATCTCTCTGTTAGTGTGTCAAGTGGGTGTAAAGCGGCATAAACACAGCAGTGAAAAGCAGCTAAACCCCATTATAAAAATAAATTACTTTGAAAAACCCATGAAACAAAGACAGTGAAAGAGAGAGAAATTCTTACACAATGCGTTCAGGGGCTGTGATGCAACCTGGATTGACCATATCTAGACCCACAGCTGGATGAGACATAAGGGTGGACACTCTTGGGGCTGAGAGGTTTGGTGAGGTTGGGTGAGCAAACGCAGACCCTTTAAAGTAATACTCCATGGTACCCATCGCATGGGTCCCAAATCTCCAGGTTCAAGGGCATCTTCCTACATCGAAAACATGCATGAGAAAACAAAAAGATGGTACACCATGTGATGGGGAAAGGTTTCTAAAACGCACCTCATTTCTCTTCTCCTTGTGCCCGGGTTCGCCATTCCAGCCGCTTTACTAACAATCTCCCTACTTGGAGCATCAGCACCTTTAACCTCCTGTTCCGTACAGGTTGCAATTTGTCCTGAGGATGAACGGGTAGACGGGGAACCAGTGAGAGACTAGCTCTTGGTGTTGGGACAGGCACAGGTCACTCTATTTTCCCATCAGGAAGAAGAATTAACCACAGGCTCATCCTCCCCCCCGGAACCAGAACAGGGCCTGAAGCCATCCTGCGCTTTTGCGGCCAGCTCCCAAAAAAGCGAGTTGTACAATGGAGCTTCAGGGCACTGCAATTCACAAACCTGCAGTTATAAATGATAACTCTCGTCCACAAATATATTGAGGGAAGGCAAAGAAGAGGATTTGAAATCAAGGCAGAAATGCAGGAAACAGATTTCAGGAGGTAGATTTGAATCGCCTTTAAAGCACATGAAAAGCGGCAAAACGTTGACAATGATGCCCTTGGCCAAAAAGGGCGTATGCGTTTTTTCCTGAATATATTCAGGAAAAAACGCATACGCCCTTTTTGGCCAACCAAGCAACCTGGAAAGGCAAATCAGGGCTACAAAGAAGACTCGCTACCCATCGGTCAAAAGGGCCATGCTGAAAAAAGTCTCAAAACCAGAAATGCAGGACAGGCCATGGAGAAATGGGAGCCTTGCTACACTGATAGGCGGGATGTAAATTGCCAACAGCCACTCTGGAGAAGTGTACGGTGTGTCCTGAAACATCTAAAAAACAC